>NW_004524928.1:498142-516112 GCF_000260255.1 Octodon degus
TAGGCTGTTAAGCTTAACCTTACTATCTGTCTGAATATCAAATATCTTAGGCATAACATGGAACAGTTATTTTTCATCAAGTATTGCTATGCTGAACTTTAATTCCCTACAGAATATGATGAAATTTTTTTTTTTTCTTTTGCGGTACTAGGGATTGTACTCAGGACCCTGCATTTGCCAGGCAAGTGCTTATTCTACTGAGCTATCTCCCTGGACCCCTTCCTATGTTTGGATTATTTTTTCCCTAGCTCAAAATGAAGATCTGAAGCTCGAAGTCACCAACATCCTTCAGAAGCATAAGCAGGAGGTAGAGATGCTCCAGGAAAAGGCGGCCACCGCAGCCCCGCCTTCCAACAGGCTGCCTGAGCTGGGTCCGCTCCCAGACCCATTCCTAGAGGTGGTGCAGAGAGAGGTAAGGACGTGTCCTCTACAGCGGGTCTCTGGCAGGTGTCGCTAGGAAAGACAAAGAGCTTGGAAGACTGGGTGCTCGTTCGTCCTGAGAGGACCCTGGTTGTGAGACATGAGAAGGCCGAGGCAGAGCTTCTGGAGCTCCGCCCGCACCCTTCCCCCTTCACAGCTCACGCTGTGACTCTCTCAGGTGAGGACCCAAGTTGGGGTATTGATGAGCATTCTGCCATCCAAGGCTGCGTAGCCTCCCCACACTGCTGCCTCGGGATGTGAAGCCTGGGGAACAGTCAAGCTCTTATCCTACTGAGCGGTTGTCCTTATCCTACTGGTTAGGTTGTTAACCATCCAGAAGACAAGCTTATTGTTATTACCATACAACCTAGGCTGTTAAGCTTAACCTATCTGTCAGAATATCAAATATCTTAGGCATAACATGGAACAGGTATTTTTCATCAAGTATTGATATGCTGAACTTTAATTCCCTACAGAATATGATGATTTTTTTTTTTTTTCGGTACTAGGGATTGAACTCAGGACCCTGCATTTGCCAGGCAAATGCTTATTCTACTGAGCTATCTCCCTGGACCCCTTCCTATGTTTGGATTATTTTTTCCCTAGCTCAAAATGAAGATCTGAAGCTTGAAGTCACCAACATCCTTCAGAAGCATAAGCAGCCCGCAAGCCTGGGGAATAGGAGCTTGTGCTGTGGTGCATGTCCTCCTGCCCTGCGCTCTAAATTCTGCTGCTGGCATTTTACTGCTTACTAGAGAATAGTTATTACTGTACCTGTCATATTTGTTTGGGGACATCAAAGTGTACTCTGCCATTGAGCTATGTCCCCAGCTCTTTTTATTTTGAGACATGGTCTCCTCTCCCTAAAATTCCCTGAGATTTGAACTTGAATCTTCCTTCCTCAGCCTCCCGAATAGCTGGGCTTTCAGGCATTTGCCACCACACCTGGCTATCCCTGACTTTTTATATTCTATCTTATCAATGTTGGGCTGGGAAGATAGCTCAGTAGACTAAGTGCCTGCCTGGCAAGCGCAGGGTCCTGAGTTCAATCCCTGGTACCACAAAAAAAAAAAAAAAAAAAAAAAAAAAAGAAAGAAAAAGAAAATATTGTATCAATGTTTTTCCCTCTCTAGCCTAGTGAACCCAAAGTTCAAGAAGAGAAGAAACTGTCCCAGGTACTAAATGAGCTGCGAGTAGCTCATGCAGAAACCACCCTGGAACTGGAAAAGACCCGAGACATGCTTCTTCTGCAGCGCCAGATCAACGTGTGCTATCAGGTGCAGGAAATGGGGATAGATAACGAGGCTGTCAGGACTCCCTGGAAAACAAGACCTGCACCCAGGGCTGATGCCAGGAGATGTGCCATCCTGTGCAGACCCAGAACGTGCTGTCCTTGGGAGAGCTTGGGGACTCACACTTGCCACGCCCCTTGGCATGGAAGGCAGGAACGGGCCAGCTGAAGAAATGGCAAAAGGGAAGCTTCTGGGTGGAGATTTCCCCAGTGTTAGGGAAACTGTACTCGGAGGAACCAAGGGTGCGTCCTGCCCTGGAGGGATTCATGCAGAGCCTTTCTTGCTAAAGGGATAGCAGAGGCTGGTTCTGGGCTCCTGGGAGAAAAGAGTTTAGACATTATTTTGTTTCAGGAGGAACTGGAAGCAATAATGACAAAAGCTGATAGCGAAAGTAAAGATCACAGAGAAAAACTGGAGAGGTTGAGTCAACTTCTAGATCTTAAGAACAACCGAATCAAACAGCTGGAAGGTATTTTGAGAAGCCATGGACTCCCAACATCTGGCAAGTCTTAATGCCTTGTTCTCATCCTGGGCAGCCATACGCTGCTGCCCCATTCCCTGTGTCCCTGTCTGGAGGGCTGACTCTGGCCATAGGCTGTGGCCATGGCCGTGGCCGTGACCGTGGCCGTGGCCGCGGCCGTGGCACATCCCTCCTGCTCTGTATCCTGTCATCTTTGTTGTTCTGACACACAAGGAGCAGCTGCTTTCTTTCCACTGTGCCTCTGTGTCTGTCTTTCTCTGATTTCTCTGGAGAGCTTTAACAGGCCCAGCAATTGCTTCCAGGGACTGATTATATTTTGAGAATGAGAATCGACAACAAGAGTGGCAGTCTCTCTCTCTCTCTCTCTCTCTCTCTCTCTCTCTCTCTCTCTCTTCTTCATCATTTCTTCAATCTGAGACTATAAAGCAATTTTTATGAGGCAATAGATCGTCATCATTCATTTCCCATCATATTTTTCTCTGAATTCTCTTTCAAATTTTTGTTGTAATTTGAGCATATCAACAGTGACAGACTAGTTGTCACTTGATGCAAGTTTCATATTATGGTCCTTTCTATTCTTAGCATAATTACGGCTGTCCAGGATCTGTCCCACCTTGCATGTCAAGAAACAAGATTGTTGTCATGCTCAGTGGTGAGAGACCAGACTCACACTAACCAAATTCGCCAGAGACTGATATTTAAACCACAATCTAAGCCACAATAGAGACTATCCCATTGCTGCCATCAATAGATTTGGAGCCATGTTCAGGGCATCTCCTTTCTGGCAAGAGGTTGAGTAATAGTAAGTTTCTTAGCATAGATTTCAGGGAAAGGGATAGATCATTCTGAGGCAGGTAAGTCTATACTGATATGAGCCTGAGCAAGGGCCACTGCCAGATAAGGGAAGCCTCGGCCAGAGCCATGGTGCACACCTGTGATCCCAGCACTTGGGAGGCTGAGGTAGGAGGATCACGGTGAGCTCACGGCCAGCCTGAACTACATGGTGAGACCCTTTCTCAGTAAAACAAACCAAACCACTCGAAGGAAATTCCCCCTTAGACTGAAATTTTCATGTCTTTCAGATTTAGGAACTTCTGGGCCAGCCAAACAGCTCAGAGGATTAAAGCTCCTACTTAGGCAGACACGGGGGCCAAGGGTTCGATCCCCAGCCTGTAGTGCCGGCCCCACCCCGGGGCATGTTGAGCCGGTGATTGAGACTGGGCATGGTGGTGCGTGCCTGTAAACCCAGTGCTTGGGAGGCTGAAAAACAGGAAGGATCACTACAAGTCTGATCTGTGCAGTGAGACCCTATAGACCATGTACTAAATACATTAAAAAAAAAAAGATTTAGGAACTTCTCTCAGGGTAATGCAGGATACTATTATTACTTGCTAGGAAAATTCCTTCGCTGTAACTTATAGTTCTTTGGATACTGCTAAAAATAATTTTTAAAAAAATTTCTTTGTTTGTTGTTTTGTTTTCAGCAGAGTCTCAGCTTGTAGTCCAGGCTGGCCTTGAGTTCTAATGTCACCCAGGCTGGCCTTGTACTGATAGTGTTCCTACTTCCTCAGCCTCCCAAATACTGAGAGTATAGGTTATGTGTCACCATGCCTGGATGAGATTTTTATTTATTTATATATTTATTTTGATGGAACCAGAGATTGAACTCAGACCCTTGTGCTTGCCAGGGAAGCACTTATTCCATTGAGCCATCTCCCCAGTCTCCAAAAGGTGCATCTTTTTTTTTTTTTTTTTTTTTTTTTGCAGAACCGGGGATTGAACTCAGGCCCTTGTGTTTGCCAGGCAAGCACTTATTCTACTGAGCTATCTCCCTGGCCCTTTTATTTGTTTGTAGGTTATCTGTCTTATTTTTTGGAGACTTGCCTGTTCCTGTCCTTTACCCATTTCTCAGTGCTATCTTCCTGATTTGCTAATAGGTCTTTATATACTAAGACTATAAACCTAATGTTATACAATGCGAAAGTTTAAATATATTAATCTAATTAAGAGATCATTAATGGGGCTGGTGAGATGGCTCAGTGGTCTAAAGCACCTACTTAGAACATGCTAAGCTAAGCAAAGCACAGGGACCGCGGTTCAATCCTCCAGCACCACATGCCAGCCAGCCCCGCCCCCTGGTGGGCTGAGCTGGCCACACACACACACAAAATAAATAAATAAAAATAAATAAATTAAAAAAAAAGAGATCATTAATGAAGTAGTCAATAGTCTGTCTCTGTTTTTACTTTATTTTGAGACAGGGTCTTGCTATGTAGTTCAGACTGGCCTGTTTGCTGGTATTGCACATGTGTACCATCATGCCCAACTGTATTTCATTTTTCTTTTTTTTTTTTGAACCAGGAATCGAACTCAGGCCCTTGTGCTTGCCAGGCATGTGCTTATTCTACTGAGCCATCTCCCTGGCCCTTGTATTTCATTTTTCAATACAAAGACATTCTTATGTACACAGAACATTTCATTCAACAGATTTACCTCTTAAGCTACTGATCATCAGCTTACTGTGAAGACTTACATACTCCCCAGTGTGAACTAGAGCCGTGCATAGTGGCACACGCCTGTGATCCCAGCACTGAGGAGGCTGAGGCAGGAGGATCACACTAGTTTGAGGCCAGCCTGAGCTACATAGTGAGCTGAAGGACGGACTAAACTGTATAACAAGATCCTTCCTCAAAAAGCAAAAAACAAAACAAAATAGAATAAAACAAAACCAAAAACTTTCAGGTTGGCTGCACACAGAAGTAAATCCCAGACTGGTCCTTTTGCTGTATCTTTATATCCCACTGGCGATGTTTTCAATCTCTTCCCGTAAGTCTCCTCTCTTGCCTTTTACTTCATTACTCTTCTATTCAAAGTGAATTTTTTTTGCCCTCATATGATAAAGCAATTATATTGGTGGAGCCCAATATAATTTAATAGACACTGTGCCTTTAATAGATACTGTTGTGGCAAAACTAAGCCTGGGAAAGGAACAACACCCGAGGAAGTCAGGGAGCAGTGAAAGCTTTCTTACACCACTGGCCCTGGCTAGAATAACTTCCAACCCAAGCCAGGCTGAGACAGCCTGTGAGCCATCATCTTTTGTTGGATGTATAAGCAGGGGCAGGATGGCCTGGCAGTTCTGACTAGCTAGCAGGGTGAGATCAGAGGTTACAGGGCTAGGTTAATGATCACTGGTTACAATCGGGCATCCTGCATGTCTGGTTACACTCCCATGGTTACAGGGGTCAAGAGGGCAATTACAGAGCCAGAAAGCAGTTGCAGAGCTAAGCAGCTTCAAAGAGAACAAAAGCTTTTTTTTTTTTTAAACAGTATTTTATTTTATTTTTTAATTTAATTTAATTTAATTTTTTTTGTGGAACAGGCAATTGAACTCAGACCCTTGTGCTTGCCAGGCAAGTGCTTACTCTACTGAGCTATCTCCCCGGCCCCCAAAGTTTTAAAAAGACCATTTTCTTTGTATAGTCTTTCCCTTTCTATAGGATCTTGTGCAAAGCTAGTCCAGTGTCATCTGTGTGGTATAAGCGTTCCTGGGTTTGGTGTTTGCTTGCCAGTCACTCTTCATCTTCTCCTTTCTGAAGCATTTGGGTTATTTGGCCATTTGAATTCAAATCTCCTGGTTGTCACTTGGCTGCTTTTCTTTTTGAGCTGTGTAATCTCAACTCGGACTCCCTCCATGTCTCTATTCTCTGTCTTCCTCTCAGCTGAAGAAGCACTTCTTACTCTTTAATGCATAGGCAGTTTCTTTCACCTCTAGAACAGCTCAAAGACATTGCTTATGGCACTGGACAGCTGTCCTTATGTCTGGAAACGATGCCAGCCCATGAAGATGAGAATGGAGTGGACGTTTCTCTGCTGCATCCGAGTGAGAATCTTTTCGAACTGCATATCCACCAGGCTTTCCTCACACCTGCTGCCCTGGCCCAGGCTGGAGACATGCAACCCACCACTTTCTGCACCTATGCTTTCTATGATTTTGAAACCCACTGCACCCCTTTGTCAGTGGGGCCACAGCCCTTCTATGACTTCACCTCCCAGTACGTGGTGGAAACCACTTCCTTTTTCTTGCACTATCTTCAAGGGGCTTCTGCCCGGCTTGATTTACACCAGGCTGTGGCCAGTGAGCACCAGGTCCTTGCAGCTGCATGGATTTGCTTTGACCAGGTGCTAGAGACTGTGGAGAAAGTCCATGGTTCAGCCGTGCTTACTGGTAAGTGCCGCCTGCTGCCTGCAGCTCTAGGGCCTGTGCAGGGTTTCTCATAGCCTGTAGTCACTCTGTTCATGGCTGTCCATTTTCACATTCTGCCTTTCCCACATCATCTCTTTTTTCCCCATGCCTTTTGCTTTCTGCTACCCAGGAACTGGTGGAGAAGAATTTGGGGTGCTAGAGTACTGGGTGAGGCTGCGCCTGCCCCTCAGAGCCAGCCTACAGGCATGCAGTAAGCAGAAGAAAGCCCAGGCCTACCTGTCAGTCAGTGTGCATGGAGCCAGGGAGGCCCTGGAGAATGAGGTGAGAGAAGGATGTGCCCGCACATTTCCAAGGAGCTGCAGCCAGATGGCCCTTGAGAACACCTCAGTCTTCAGTCTCAGTGTCTGTTTGCTGAATATGAATGAAAAAGAAAAGCTGCCATACAAAAACTAGCACAGGTTTTTCCCTTGGTTAAGGTTGAGTCCAGGGTGAAATCCTGCCCTTGGAGCTGCGAACTCGCCTTGCTGTGCACAAACTCGATTTTCTGTGTGGTTCGCTAGGGTGGGGTCTGAGGACAGGCATCTCCCCTAAGTAAGCACTGGAGCCCTGGCCAAGCAGGTGAAAGGCCTGGGGTTTCTCTGTGGCCAGCTCAGGGCAGTAGCTTGGGAGACCAAAGTGTTCCTTCATCTGAGTGCAGGGCTCCGCCTGTGGCAGCACCCTCAGTACAAGGCCTACCTCTTTCCAGGCCAGCGCTGATGCCTTGAACCCTCAGAATGAGCTGCAGATTGAAATCACCAGCTGCTGTGGCCTCCGGAGTCGAAGGCCAGGAACTCAGCCCAGCCCATATGCCATGTACCGGTTCTTCACCTTTTCTGACCATGACACTGCCATCATCCCCGTCAGTGACAACCCTTACTTTAAAGACCAGGCTCAGTTCCCAGTGCTCACGAGCCCTGAGCTGGATCAGTACCTGAGGCGGGAGGCCCTGTCCATATACATTTTTGATGATGAAGACCCAGAGCCTGGCTCTTACCTCGGCCGAGTCCAAGTGCCCTTGTTGCCTCTTGCACAAAATAAGCCTGTTAAAGGTGGGCACTCGGGGCTCCCAGCCTCACTGTTTCTCCAGTGTTGTCTCTTGCTCCTGATTCTTCTTTTCTCGGATTACTTGCTTGGAACAGTCTCTCCTAAAGCCTGCAGAAAGGACTTCAGAATGTCATCATGAGCAACAGTGAGAAAACTTGGAGTTTCTGCTCCTCCTACAGAAACTCGGCTTTCTGCTGCCTTTCAGCAGCAAATCAGGCACCCAATAAGTTGACCTCCAACCTGACTCCCATCCCCCTCCCACAAAACCTCTCAAACTGTAGTGCGGCTTCTTTACATATGGCCATGGCTTCTCAGCATGTGGCCCGATACTGGGTAGAATTCAACCCTCCCCCATAATTCTCTCACTTCTTTCAGCCTTTATTTTATTTTGTCTTATTTATTGATTGATTGATTTTTATGTATTTAGTACAGGGTGTTCAGGGTCTCATTACTAGATCGGGCTCATAGTGATTCTCCTGCTATCAGCCTCCCAAGCACTGGGATTACAGGTGCATGCCACCATGCCCAGTCTCAGTTGCCATTTTAGCACACCCCAGGAGCTGGAGCCGGCACCAGCACAGCATGCCAGGGAACCTGGTCTCTGTGTCTGCCTAAGCAGGTGCTTTAATCCACTGGGCTATATGGCTGGCCCTTCTTTCAGCCTTTAAACCCAAATAAGCCTTTTATGCCAAACCATGATAAAGGCACAATTTTTGGATGTGGAGCTGAGCTCCACACTTTCTTATCCTACTTTGATATCCAGGAGTATGGGGTACACCTAGGGGGAGTCAACTCTCTGGCTACAGCCCTAGGAGAGTGAGGCAGGGATGCCCGTGCACTCATTAGGAAGTGTGGATAGGTCTAGCCAATGCCAACCATATTTACCAAGATTCTGAGTGTCCCAGGAAGTAGTGAAACATCTCTTGGCCCAGTGCCACAAGTGCAAAGCAAAAATCTTAAAACTTGATGCTTCTGCTCAAAACTCCTTTAGCAAAGAGGGCAGGCTGTGTAAGCTGTCTCTGAAATCAGTGTTACAAAGCAGAAATCAAAGCAAAAAAACCCATTTAGTTCTTAAGTTTTCTTGGACCACTCAAGCACCAGGGGTTTGCCTGAGGTACAAGAAGTGTTTGGTGGCAACAGTAGGGATGCTGTCCTGTGCAGAGGCTGGGTGGCTGGTGACAAGCAAGCTGTGTTCCTCTCCACACCTCCTCTGTCTTCTATTCCTGAAACCTGTCTTCCCCTCTTGATGACATAACTGTATCTCTGGTTTGTGTGACTTCTGATTACATTGCCATCATGATTATCTCATAGTGTTAATTACTAGTAAGACATGGTGACATAAAAATGGGGAGAGCAGGGGCTGGGGAAATAGCTCAATTGAATAAGCGCTTGCCTGGCAAGCACAGGGCCTGAGTTCAATCCCTGGCTCCGCTAAAAGGAAAAAAAAAAAAAAAAAAAAAAAAAAATGGGGAGAGCAGGCCACAGTGGTGCACACTGTAACCCAAGCCCTTGGAACTGAGGCAAGAGTCTTGCAAGTTTGTTTTTTGTTTTTTTTTTCTCTGTATTTTTAGGGAAGGATCTACAGGGTGTTCAGGGTCTCACTACTAGATCGGACTCATAGTGATTTGTCTGCTTACAGCCTCCCAAGTGCTGGGATTACAGGTGCGCGCCACCATGCCCTGGTTCAATTGCCATCTCAGTGCACCCGGGCAGAGCCGGGGATCGAATCCCCAGGCCCTGTGCCTGCTTGCAAGTGCTTTAATCTGCTGAGCTATTTGGTTGGCCCTGAGTCTTGCAAGTCTGAGGCCAGACTGGATTACATAGTGAGTTCAAGATCAGCCTGAACTAAAAAAAAAAAAAAAAAAAAAAAAAAAAAATCATTCTGAACTGCATAGCAACCTTGTCTCAAAAAGGTGGGGGTATACATAAGATGCTAATAAATGCTCGCTTGTCTCATGTGATCAGGTTCTATCGCTGTCTATATGTCTCTCAGGTGATTTTAACCTCACTGATCCTGCCGAGAAACCCAATGGATCCATTCAGTTGAAGCTGGACTGGAAGTCTCACTATCTCCCTCCCGAGGGCTTCCTGAAACCAGAAGCTCACGCTGAGGTGAATGACACCAAAGACAAATCCCGTCTGCACAAATAAGGGCTTTTCTTCTCCTATGAAGTAGATTTGATGGGGTCAGTTATTTTATTTTTGTTTTTTAATTTTTGGAATTAAACTTAAGACCTTGTGCTCACCAGGCAGGTGCTGTACCATTGAGCTATATTCCAAGCCCCAAGGAGGCAGTTATTAAAATCGGAATAAATGAAATTTATTCCAATTTATAAATGTCATATGCATGCAAATTTAACTTGGAACTTACTGATGAGAAAGATTTTTTTCTGGGGGGGGAGCTGGCTCAGGCTGCCTTAAGGGTGGGTCCAGTTTTAAGGTATGGGGAGCAGGCATCGAACTACGGTCCCCTGAGCCTGACTGGGTTTGCCCTAGCAAGCACTTAAACAACTGAGCTAACCTTGGAACTTATTGATGAAATAAAATCCTGGGTTTTATTTTGGGAAAGAGAGCATCCCTCAGCTCTGTGGGAGGCGAGAAATGAAATCTAATGCTAGTTCTCAAAGCCCTTTGTTGATTTGTTTGTTTTGGCAGAACCAGGGATTGAACTCAGGCTCTTGCACTTGCCAGGCAAGTGCTTAGTCTACTGAGCCATCTCCCCGGCCCCAAAGCCCTTTGTTCAGTGTCAAGTCTGTTAAACTGTCGTCTGGTAAGACTTTCTCAACCCTTTTGTCTAGAACCGGCTGTCGTCTGCTGAGGTGCCCACTGAAGCTGACCGATACCAAGCAAAGAGCAAACCTCCTCAGACAGCAAGGAAGGAAAAGGAACACCAGGTTGTGAGCTACTCAAGGAGAAAACATGGCCAAAGAATAGGTGTCCAGGGAAGGAACAGACTGGAGTATTTCAGTTGTAACATCTTAAGCGGAGACACAATACAAGTAAGAGTTGGGAAACGCTGAGGAATATGGGTTATGGTGTCTCTACAGGTGTTGTTCTCAGAGAAGCCAAAGGTGGGCACAATGGGCAATGGCCATGGCTCTTGGTGACTAGCATGTGTTTCCACAAATACAGGTGGTATCTTTTTTGTGCATGTTTGTTTGGAGACAAGGACCTACTATGTAGTTCAGGCTGGCCTTGAACATACTTTGTAGTCTCGGGCTTGTGGCAGTCTGCCTGCCTCAGCCTCCTAAGTGCTGGGCAGACAGGCATGCACCACCACAGGGGGCTCACAGGCAGTGTTTTGAGAGCTTGTGTGGTGACTGTAGCAGGGCAATACAGCCTTAACCGGAAATAGTCCTCCTTTCTGTGGAGTGGTCTTCCTGCGAGACTAGGATGCAGCTTTGGAAAGACACACATGCAGCTGCAGGGAGGAAGGGACTGCTGCCCCACCAGCCAGATCAGCCCAGTCAACACTGGCGACAGATTTTGCAGCCTGACAGCCCTCACACCCAAGCCCAAGCAATTTCCTAAGCCTTTGGACTGTCTGCTTCATTTCAGTGTAATTCAATTCAGTGTATTATATACTCTACAGCTTATGCTTTGCACTAACAGAGAATGCATTTTAAAACAAGTACTAAATGCTCAAAATTAAAAGAGTCCATGGCTGAGCCACGCTTATGGGTTAGTGCTGCCTGCCTCCCGCAGCTCCAGCCCCAGTGCACGGTTTCCCAAAGCCTGCAGTAGCTCTGCTTGTGGCTTCCCACGTTCCCCCTCTGCCTTTGCCACACCTTTTCTGTGTTCTCCAGAGGAGCCCAAAATACCACCTCTTATATGGCATTGTACTTACTGTGAAGCAGGTGAGCTACACCGACTGGAAGTTCTCAGGACTTAATATCTCAAAAGATGATGGTTTTAGAACTCAGATGGAGGAAGAAGAAATGATATTATCCCACTCGGCACCGAAACAGGAGGAATCCCTACCTCCTAGAAATGGTATTGTCTTTCTCAGAATCCAATTTTCTATTTAATCATCTCATTATTTTGTGAAAAGTTATTTACTGGCATTATAGTGCAGCGCAAAGTTGTGTTAGGAAATTAGTACATAAGCCCCTCGGCCTCCCTGGTTACAAGTGTCAGGGTTACCCAGCAACTGTCCTCGAAAGTGTTTTTCCAGTGCATTTATAGCTAGCTTAGCTCCAGGGATTCACAAAATGCTAATTTGGTGTCAGGGCCTGTGAGTTATGGTTACAAAGCAACACGAAGATTCTGGTTGGCTCATTCGTGATGTTACCACATATTTCGTTGTTTATTGTGCAATGCTGAGGATTGGATGCAAGGTCTTGGCACTGAGCTGCACCCCCAGCCCTTTGTATTGCTTATTTTGCAGCAGGCTGGAAGTCTTTGAGAGGCCCAGACTAGGCTGAAACTCGATCCTTCTGCCTCACCCTGCCAGAGCGCTAGTGTTAGAGCACTTGCAGGGGGTGACCCCACCAGCCACCAACCACCAGCCCCTGGATTCCAGACTGCTGTGATGAGACTCAAAATACACAACTACATTTACTAGCTTCATGGAGATAAAAGCTGAATTTTAAAATTTCAGGAAAGACCTAGTGCTTTGAAAGTCACAGGTGGTGGCACGTACCTGTAATCCTAGCACCAGGGAAAGTAAAGAAGGAAGAGCATCATGAGTTTGAGGCCAGCTTGAACTGTACAGTGAGACCCTATCTCAAAAAAATCCCAGCAGTTTAGAGGCTGAAGCAGGGTAATGGCCTCAAGTTTGAGGACAGTTTGGGCTACATAGTGAGTTCAAGGCCAGCCTGAACTGCATAGTGAAACCCTGTCTCAAAAAACCTTGAAAACAAACAATAATTTAAAAAAAAAAACAAAACACTTGAAAATTGATATTTTAAATTTAAAAGTAATTTTGTTTTAAAATAATGTCAAACTTAGAGAAAAGCTACATGACTAAGACTAAAAAATCACATAGGCTCTGTGTGTGTGTGTGTGTGTGTGTGTGTGTGTGTGTGTGTGTGTATTTGGTACAGGTTCTCACTACACAGCTTGGACTCATAGTGATCTTCCTGTTTTCAGCCTTCCCAGCGCTGGGATTGCAGGTGTGTACCATCACACTCTGTCTCGGTGACCAGCTAAGTGCACCTGGGGCGGGGCCAGTCCAGCATGTGGTGCTAGGGATTGAACCCCAGTCCCTGTGCTTGCCTAGACAGGCGCTTAGTCTGCTGAGCTATCTCGCCGGCTCTTCACATATGCTCTTTACCCAAATTCCTCAGCTTTTAATATTTTCCTAAACATGGTGAAACACGCCTGTAATCTCTGAGGCAGGAGGATTGCTGCAGGTTTGAGGCCAGCCTGGGCCACCTCATGGGACCCTGTCTTGAAAGAAAAGAAAGAAGGAAAGAAAGGAGGGACAGAGAGCGCGAGAGAGCGAGAGCGAGAGCGAGAGCGAGAGCGAGAGCGAGAGCGAGAGCGAGAGAGAGAGAGAGAGAGAGAGAGAAACAAAAAGACAGAAGGAGGAGAAAGAGGAGTAATAAGAAGAGGAAGAGGTGGGAAGAGAAGAAGGAGCAGCCAGATATGGTGGTGCACATCTGTGACCACAGCACATGGCAGGCTAGGGCAAGAGGATCAAAAGTTTGAGCTTAGCTCAGGCAGTTTATCAAGAACTTGTCTAAAAACTAAAAGTGTAAAGGGGCTAAGGATGTACTGCAAAGGGCCTGGGTTCAATCTCCATTACTACAAAAAGGGGCAGGGTGAGGCAGCTCAGTTCATAGCTAGCAAGTAAAAGTTTAGTGAGCCGACCTTGGGGTTGGAGAGGTGAGGACAGGCACTTTTTCTGTGCTACACAGAGTGCTTTGGAACAGTTCTGTGACTTTATCTCTTCTCTAGCAGATCAGGAATCCTCTGAACAGGCGTCTGAAGCCAGTGAAGCACAAACTACCGACAGTGATGATGTTGTGGTGGCAGTCACGTCTCAGAAGCGCCCTGCGGCAGTGAGTACACTGGGAGAATCGCTGCCCTGAGACAAGACTGTAAGCAGTGATGCCAGCCGCAGTGGTGCACACCTGTGATTGCAGCTACTCAGGGGGCTGAGGCAGGCGGATTGGGAGTCTGAGGTCATCTGAGGCAACTTAACAAGACCCTGTTTGAAAGATAGAGGATGATAGATCAGTTGATCAATCAATAGAGAGTTAAATGGCATGGCACCACAAAATAGAAAAAATACAAATAATGACAGCATGTTTAGGCCAGGTGCGTAAAGTTCAAGTCCAACTTTAGTGCGATTCATGGGAAATGCAAGTGTTCTAGTTACTTCCATGCTAGGGGAAGCCTGCTGTTACAGTCAGATGAAGTCACTGTCTTGGCTTCCTGTAAATCTATTTGCTGTAAAGCTGGGTGTGGCGGTGTACACTACTTTTAACCCCAGCACTTGGGAGGCTGAGGCACGAGGATTGCTAGTTCAAGGACAGCTTGGGCTACATAGTGAGGTCAATGCCAGCCTAAACTACAGACACAAACCCTACTTCCCCAAAGAACTCAGAAAAGAGAAATTGTTGCTTTAATTAATCACTTTGGAAGTCAGAATTTGTGCTGAGGAATTTTGGAAAAATGAAGAGGATTAGATTGAATGAAACAACTCCATGCCAGTAGACCTAGAGATTTAATATAACAATAGTCACATATTTTGTCTTCTGAACATTTACCTAATTTTTAAAGAGATTATGTTGTGGATATTTGGGGAAATACCCACAAGACAGACTGGAGCCACAGGAAATTAGATCGGCCAACACCTGATATCAGCCTGGGTTGCACAGCAAGACCCTGTCTCAAAAAAACAAAACCACAACATGGATAACACCTTAGCTGTCATACAGGAGAAGCCAATTAAAGTGCGCATGGAGGGTTGCAGAGTTAGTGAGGGAGCTGGACCCCACCCAGGCCTCTAGCTGTGCCAAGTCTCGGGTTCAACCTCAAAAGCATCCAGCTGATTAGCAATTCCTTGAACCATTACAGGTCAGCCAGTTTGTAACACAAGTTTCACCCTAAATTAATGACTCTTAACTAAGATTTCTTTTTAGATTTTTTTTTTCCCCAGACAGGGTCTCCCTCTGTAGCTGAGCCTGGCCTTGAACTCACTAGGTAGCCAGGGTGGCCTTGATCTCATCGTGATCCTCTTGCCTCAGCCTTCCATGCGCCTATCCTTAGATAGCATCTTCAGTCCAACATAAGCAGTAGATGAATGGCCAAATGGTCATGGAGAACCACAGTCCTTTTTTTTTTTTTCATTTTTGTATTTGGTACAGGGTCTCACTACACAGCTTGCAGTCATGGTGATCCTCCTGTTTTCAGTCTCCCAAGCGCTGGGTTTAAGGCATGTGCCACCATGCCTGGACTCTGTTGAAGGCTCAGCGCACCCTGGGGGTGGATCGCGCCCAGGTCTCTGAACTTGCCAAAGCAGGTACTTTGTCTGCTGAGCTGTCTCACCAGCCCTAGTCTCTAAAAAATTAATTTATTGCTGGGTGTGGTGGCTTATGCCTGTAATCCTAGCACTCAAGAGACTGAGGTAGGAGGATTGTTACAAGTTCAAAAACAGCCTAGGCTACAAAGTGAGTTCAAGGCCAGCCTGAACTGCCCAGACCCTGTGTCAAAAAGACAGAAAACAAAACAAAATTAAGTTAAATTTGAAAAAGACAGGGGCCAGGGAGATGGCTCAGGAGAATAAGTGCTTCCCTGGCAAGTGCAAGGTCCTGAGCTCAAACCCCAGTTCCACCAAAAAAAAAAAAAAAAAGGACAAAAAATAAAAAAATTTAAAACTATAAGGTGGCAGGGTGTGGTGGTTCATACCTATAAGTGACATGCACCCCCCAAAAATATCTGGGACCTCTCCCACTGGGGCTTCAGTGCATGATTAGCAGTTTACTGTCTACTGTGTGTGGCCTTTCCTGTCATTCACTGTTATAACTGGAGGTAAGAGATGCAGTCCATATGCATGGACCTTCACTGAGTGCCAAAGAAAGGTTACTGTGGATCAGTCTGGAGGATCCAGCACATTAGGTCAGCCAGATAGCTCAGCGGACTGAAGCGCCTGCTTAGGCAGGTATAGGGGTCAGGCTTCAATCCCTGGCGTGTGTGCTGGCCCCACCCCCAGGGCACCCTGAGACAGTGAATGAAACTGGGCGTAGTGACGCACGGCTGTAATCCCTGTGTTTGGGAGGCTGAAAATAGGAGAATCACTACGAGTCCAATCTGTGTAGTGAGACCCTGTGCTAAATAAATTTTTAAAAAAAGGATGGCTGGAGAATCCAGCATACAGCTGTCCTGGTTTGGGATTTCGTAATTCTCTAGGGCAGGCTCAGGGGTCTTAGTTTTTCTTATCTCTGCCTCCTGGACCAAGGCTGTAGCTCGAGCCTGAGGTGTTGCCCAGGTTGGGTGAGCGGAGGGAGTGCTCCGGTGCCCGCAGTACCATCTGTATTAAATCCACCTGCAGCGTGCGGGGCAGTCCAAGTCTCACCACTCCCATGTTCACCTCTATCCAGGCTACCCGCCCCAACATTCCCGACTGGTTTCCCTTCTACAATCAGGGACCATTTGAAACCTAAGTGAGATCTGCCCATCTCTCTTCAGAAGCCCCCAGCAGTCTCCCTGCTATGTGGTCCCACCTGGCCTGGACCCACCTGCAGCTCTGTCTATGGATCCCTGTTCCCAGCACTGTGGCCGGAAGGCCTTGCTATAACTGCAGGGAGGTCACCTCAGGGGCACCTGGCCCTTGCTCTTCCCTCTGCCTGCTCCCTCTCTTGCTTTCTGAAGGTCTTTGCTGCATCATTCATCCCAGAGGCCTTCCCTGTACCCTATATAAAGTAGCCACTCCCACTCTACACAGCACCCTTATTAATTAAAATCTATTAAATTTTCCTCCACAACATATTACCATTGATATGTTTTTATATGTTGATTGGTTTGTTTTTTGTGGCACTGGGGATTGAACCAGGGGCATATGCATACTGGGCATGCCCTGCACAGCACCTCCAGCCTCCTTCAGGTCTTAATTGATCCTTGCTACCTTGGGAATAAAAGCTGTAAGAGGTCCATAGGCTTCTCAGTGTACTGCCCTGTCTCCAGTGATCAGAACCTTATCTGGCTTCCGCCTGCTGAGCAGGCAGGGGCAGAGGGGTCTTGCAAGGCAAGGAAGGTGGAGGAGTCTACACCAACATCCGGTTCCCAGCTTGTAGGCCTGGGTGGGGGTGGTTTCAGGAACAAGCTGGGCAAGCAGATCTTGGTGACATGTAGAAGCGGAGCTGCCCCATCTTGTGGGGGTGCCTCGGTGGCAGTGGAGGACTGGGGATCAGAGGATGTGTCCTAGGTAGAAAGAGGTTTGGGGAGTACCAGTGCAGGGCTGCGGCAAGCGCAGAGTGGTGGGAGTGGGGAGGAGGGCGGAAGGGGAAAGCCAGGGGGACAGGCAGTGTCACTCAAGGGAAAGAGGGGTTGTGCCGAGGTAAGGGGTCTCAGGTGTTGTCAGGCGCAACACTGAAGCATAACGGATAAGCCTTATTCCGAGTCCTCTCTCCCCCTCCTGTCTTGTAGTATTAGTCTACTCCATTCTATGCCACTGTACCCTACCCTATCCTGCGCTATCCTATTCTATTTTATTTTTATTTTTAATTTAAAAATATTTCCGTTGGGCTGGGGAGGTAGCTCAGTGGTCCAAGTACCTGCCTGGCAAGCACAAGGACCCAGGTTCACTCCCCAGTACCCTATGCTGTACCAGCCCCTTGGACACCAGGTGTGCTGTACAGGATACTGCAACCAGGAGTGGTGGTGCAAGCCTGTAATCCCAGTGCTAGGCAGGTTGACACCGGCGGATCGCTGAGTCGGAGCTGCGCAGTGAGACCTTGTATGAAATAAATAAATAAATGATTTTTTAAAATGTAAAAGTATTTTGGACACTCAAATGCCTACATCTTGTACTCCGAGTAGTTAATTTGAAGATAACCATACATAATGTATTAACCATTGTTACTCCTCTGTTATCTTGCTTTGTAATTTTGGAATGCTTCACGAATTTGCATGTCATCCTTGCACAGGAGCCAGGCTAATCTTCTCTGTATCGTTCCAATTTTATTTTATTTTATTATCTTTTTAAATTGTCCAAAACTTATTGTAAAGAAAAAAATCATTAAAGCATGTACATAAAAAATATTAGCTATGGAAGAACAAAATTAAATAGCACCTTATTCCACATTAGAAATAAGAAAAAGGACCAAGTGTGTAAGAAAATAGACTAATTAAAGGACTGAAAGAAAAGATTTGTTCTTTTTGAATTTTATACTTAGCAAACATATCTTTGAAAACTAAAAGTAAGATTTTCTAGTCATACAAACTTGAAATATTTTAATACCTCCAGAAGTAGCATATAGGAAATAACAAAGAGCATAATTCAAAAGGCAAGAGAAGTTGCAGTATGCTCCTGGATGAAC
>NW_004524928.1:518187-523466 GCF_000260255.1 Octodon degus
CGGGGCCTGAGACTGCATTTTGTTCCTTCTCTTTGTCATTTTGTATACCACTGTCTTCTGACCTTTGGTGTAGAGCTTAGATAGAGTTATTACCTTAGTACCGGGTCTGGATCTATGAAGTTCAGATTCCTCCAGGTGGGTGCTGCTTGGATCTGGCTGGGGTCTGGCTTCTATGCTCCACTTCTTCCTGCTGCAGCCACTGGAGTTGAACCTTTTGTGTCACTCTGGCAAGATATTCTGCTCCTGAATCAGCTGAGTGGATCTGGCCTCTAACCTCTTTGCAGGGAGTTCTGCTGAAGGGTTCCACGCTGGGCCTGTACTCTGAGTCTATTCAGGATCCAGCAACCTGGGTCCTCTCACTCACTCACAGGGCCTGCGCTCTGGGTCTATATGTTCCAATTTTAGTATGTGTGCTCAGCAGCGAGCACTGTTTTGAAATTTTGTGGGGTTTTTTGTTTGTTTGTTTTTGTTGTTGTCATTATTGTTTTATTTTTTGGCAGAACCAGGGATTGAACTCAGGCCCTTGTGCTTGCCAGGAAAGTGCTTTTTCTACTGAGCCATCTCCCCGGCCCCATGCTTTGAAATTTTGTTTTAGTTTTTTCTCTCTAAAATAATAAAAGACCCCGGCCTGCCTTGCTGACCCCACCCCTGGGGTGCAATGAGATGGCAATTGAGACTGGGTATAGTGGCATGGGCTTGTAATCCCAGCTCTTGGAAGGCTTTAAACAGGCAGATCACTATGAGACTGATTTAGTAATGAGGGCTGGGGAGGTAGCTCAAGGGCATAAGTGCTTGCCTGGCAAGCCCAAGGTACTGAGTTCAATCCCCAGTACTTTAAAAAAAAAAAAAAAAAAAAAAGATGTCGTAATGAGACCCTGAACACCTTGTAGACCCTTCCCTAAAATACAAATAAATAAAAGAAAAAAATAGTTTTGCTGGTACAAACAACAGTATATAATACAGTACACAGTGATTGCACTCCTCGCCGAGAGCCGGACATACAACAGCTTATTTTTTAGGTTCGTTTCCCTTTCCCTTCCTCCTCCTGCCATCTCTTGGTCTCTCCGACATCTGTACACTATTATTTTTTAAATTGCTGGGTGTGATGCAGCACATCCGTAATCCCAGTACTTGGGAGGCTGAGGCAGGAGGATTGCCATGAGTTTGAGGCCAGCCTGAAACCCTGACTATAATGAGACCCTGACTCAAAAAAAAAAAAAAAAAAAAAAGCTAATGAAACCCACTAAGCTGATCCCCCAAAGCACTGAAACTCACTCTTTAGAAGGTGCTGTGTCATGTCATTGGTTTACTTAATGAGCATGGTGGGAGGGATATGTGGAGATTATTGAGCTGAAAACATGGAATCTCTTCATTTTAAGAAGCATTTTTAGGGCCGGGGAGATGGCTCAGTAGAGTAACTCTTGCTTGGCAAGCACAAGGGGCTGAGTTCAATCCCCAGTTCCACCAAAAAAAAAAAAAAAAAAGAGAGAGAGAGAGAGAGAGAGAGAGAGAGAGAGAAGCATCCTTGATAACATGATGCAGATCACTGGTGGATCTTGCCTGCTGAATTTCTTAGAAGACACAGACAGGTGCTCCTCTTGCTTCTTGAGAGAGGAAAACACGGTAGTCACAGGTCTTTTAATTACTTTTTTTATACATTTGATACTACACAACTCAGACTTGAAGTGATCCTCCTGTTTTCAGCCTGGGATTACAGGCATGCACCACCCGTCTCTGTGGCAGGCTCAGCATACCTGGGGGTTGGGACACAGGAACAGCATGTGGTGTCAGGTTCCAACCCTGATCCCTGTGCTTGCCTAAGAGGCACTTAGTCTACTGAGCTATCTCGCTGGCCCAAGCTTCAGGTCTTTAGAGAAGTAGGGTGTAGTGCTGGTGACCTAGTGGACAGATGCAGGCGGGAGGGCACTCACAGACAGTAGGGACCTGGGGTCACTGGGATACCTTCTGGGTGGACACTGACTTCTGCCTCAGCATGGAAGGAGGAACTCACCTCGGCCTCTGTCTACTTTGGGAAACAAGACACGTCAGCCCTCCTGTTGGTGTCCTCCATGCTGGCGTGGATGGAAGGACAATCAGAGGAAGACAGGTGCTGAGCGTGGCGCATGCCTATACAAGGCGGGTACTACATGGCTGTACTACATGGTGAGACTCTGCCTCAAAAAGAAGAGGATGGCAGGGGAAGAGGAGGGGAGAAACAGGAGGAAGAGATGGAGGAGAAGCAGGAAGAAGAAATGGCTCAGGGGGGAAAGGAGAAGCAGTTCTGGACAGCTCTTTTTTATTTTAAAGAGAATAGAAAAATAATAGATAAGACATTAGAAATGATACATGGGGGCCGGGGAGATAGCTCAGTAGAATAAGTGCTTGCCTGGCAAGCTCAAGACCCTGAATTAATCCCTGGTTCCACTAAAAAAAAAAAAAAAGATACACAATTTTAAAAACCCAACACTGTGAAAGGTCTTCAACAGTGCTTGTTACATTGCACATTGTCTTCAGTGCAGTTGCTCAGATTACGAGACAGAAGCATGTAAAATGGCCCAGGCAGACAGCACTCTGATGCTCACCCAGGTTCTACCCTCAGGAAAATGTTGGCCTGCGGAAAATTCTCTCCTCAGAAATCTCCATCCTTTCTCCGTGGAGATGGCCAGGAAAGGCTGGCCTGGAGAAATACTTGATTGGGAGATAGACTCTGGATTCTCTTTACAAACTGCCTGTGGATGAGCTGTGGTAATTCAGTTGTCTCCCGCTGCCAGTCTTACCTGTGAACTCAATCTCAGGGAGGGCAGCCGGGATTGGGTTCACTGAGCAATGAGTTCATGGAATGGAGTAGAAATGCTCCAGGCCTCCCTAACCTCTATGCAACAAATGTTTTCCCCAATAGGATTCAGAGAAAATGCGTATTGAAATTGTCTCCCTGGCCTTCTACCCAGAGGCTGAGGTCATGTCCGATGAGAACGTGAAGCAGGTGTACGTGGAGTATAAGTTCTATGATGTGCCCTTGTCTGAGACCGAGACTCCGGTATCCCTGAGGAAACCAGGGCCAGGGGAAGAAATCCACTTCCACTTCAGCAAAGGTGAGGCCTCTTGAGTGGCTAGAGGACAGAGGTGCCTGACATACATTAAAATTTGGATGTCTTCTCCCCCCCCCCCCCGTACCAGGCAAGCACTTATTCTACTGAGCTATCTCCCCAGGCCCCAAAATTTGGACTTCTGATGAGGGTGAATCCAACCTTTTTTTCTTTTTTAAAACTTGTGGTATTGCAAGAATGAACCCAGGGCCTTGTCTAGGCTAGGCAAGAGCTAGTGATGTGCTATTTCCCAAGGCTCAGTTCAATTATTTTATCCTTTTTTTTTGTACTGGGGATGGAATTCAGGATCTTAGGCTTGCCAGGCAGTTACTCATGCTGCTGAGCTGCTTCCCCAGCTATAAGATAATTTTATCTTACTAATTACCTCCAAAAGTAAAGTAATACCTACATTCTCTGTCTGTCTGTCTGTCTGTCTGTCTGTCTCTCTCTCTCTCTCTCTCTCTCTCTCTCTCTCTCTCTCTCTTTCTCTCTGTCCACAAGGCCTCACTACATAGTTTAGGCTGATCTTTAACTCACTACATGATCCAGGCTGTCCCTGAACTCACAACAATCCTCCTGCCTCAGCCTCCTGAGAGCTGGGATTACAGGTGTGGCCACCACACTCAGCTTTCTTTCCCTCTCTGGTTTCTCCCTCTCTTTCACTTTTCCTCTCTTTTTTCTTTTCAGTGCTAGGTGTTAAACTCAGGTGACTTTTGTACTGTGCTACATCCCCAGATCTTTTTTAAAACTTTTGAGACTAAGTCTTGATTTTTTTTTTTTCAGTCTTGTTAAATCTAAATTTCCTAGGCTGATCTTCCTGTCTCACTCTCTCAGAGTGCTAGGATCCTAGGCATTTGCCAGCACACCCAGCTGAGTTATTCTCTCCCCCGCCCCCCCATTTCTGCAAATGTGTACTTACTTTTTTTTTTTTATTTTTTTGTGGTACCGGGTATTGAAAAATTGGAGAAGTTTTTTTTTTGGTTACCTCAAGCTGTCTTAAGGGCGGGTCTACTGCAGCTTGTGGAGCTGGGGGTTGAACCGTGGTCCACTGCATCTGACTGAGTTGGCCCAAGCAGGAAACAACTGAGCTAACCTGCAAGCCCTGTATACGTATACTTGTTTACATTTAATGCTTACCTTTTTCCTAGTCTGTGTTTGCAGTGCATGGTGACCACACTGGTCACAGAGAGCCACTGCATGGATCAAAGGCCTCTTCACTCTTTCTACTTCTTCCTTCTCCCTGGCTTTCACTTCTTGATTCTCTTCCCATTTGTAAAAGATCCATTTCAATAGATCACATTTTGTATTAGCTTTCCTTTCATTTTTTGTTTTTCTGATACAGCGTCTCTCATGGTAGCCCAGGTTGGCTTCCACCTCACTGCAATCATCCTGCCTCAGCTTCAAGAAGGTTGGGATTACAGTTATGTGGCCCCACTAGAGTAGCTTTTATTTATTTATTTTTTGGGCAAAATCGGGGATTGAACTCAGGCCCTTGTGCTTGCCAGGGAAGTGCTTATTCCACTGAGACATGTCCCTGGCCCCTTAGAGTAGCTTTTAGAGCTCAGTATTTGAAGTAAATATTTACAGAAACTCATGAATATAATCCCGTTTTTCTCTTTTAATCCCTTTTTCTACCCTCATATTCAGTTGATAAATCTATGCTAAAAGATTTTCACTCACAGGTCCCATCTGCCTTAGTGCACTAGGTAGTATGTCAGTCTCATAATCTGAAGGTCCTAAGTTCAAACCTCAGAAAAGGCAGTTCAGTTTTAGCCAGGTGCACTACTAAGCAAGACCTTGCCTCCAAAGGAACCCCCAAAAATCAACCAAAAAAAAAAAAAAAATTCAGGGGCCAGGGAGATGGCTCAGTGGAATAAGCGCTTCCCTGGCAAGCACAAGAGCCTGAGTTCAATCCCCAGTTCCACCCCCCCCAAAAAATTAAGAAGTCTAAACTTTTGCCGAGGAGATAGTTCAGAGGCATAAGTGCCTGCCTGGTAAGCACAAAGTCCTGAGTCTGATCCCTAGCACCAAATGTGTACTTATTTTTTGTGGTACCAAAGGACATTAGTATTCTCAAGTTTCAGAATACTTTGTGTGCTTGAATTTTTTTTTTTTTTTTTTTTTTTCCTGGCTACTCAGTGGGCCAGCAAATGTGGAAGCTCATGGCTTTTACTTCTGATTTTTTTTTTTTTT
>NW_004524928.1:524398-525633 GCF_000260255.1 Octodon degus
AAAAAAAAAAAAAAAAAAAAGCTGAGGATGTAGCTCAGTGCAAATGTCCTGTGTTCCTGTGTTCAGTCCCCAGTACCACGGTACATAACACATAACATATAAAGTACTTTAAAGAGTTTTTGTTGGTGTATCCTGTCCTGTGCTCTACAGGACAGAAGCTGATTTTTCACTTTAGCCAGACAAGCTCCACTGTGGGCAGTCAAGGCTGAGGCCAGTGGTGCCATCGGAGAGCTCAGCTCCTCCTGGCCTTCTCATCCTCCTCCTCCCGGGGCCACCTTCCTGGTTAGCCCTGGGTCCTCGGTGGCTTTGGTGAGAAGGAAGCTGCTGAGCCTTTTGAGTGGCCTTCTTTTTTTTTTTTTTTTTTTTTTATAAGATTCAGTTTTACCAATTTATTTATTTTTAAAATTATTTATTTATTTGTGTGTGTGTGTGTGTGTGTGTGTGGCCAGCTCAGCCCACCAGGGGGCGGGCTGGCTGGCATGTGGTGCTGGGGGATTGAGCCGCAGTCCCTGTGCTTTGCTAAACTTGTTCTAAGTAGGTGCTTTAGACCACTGAGCCATCTCACCAGCCCGAGCGGCCTTCTTGAGACCTCGTGCACACCACGGCCACCACATGGCTGGCTCATAATCCCACAGCCATTGGGAGCTGAAAGGGAGGCTGGGAAGTGCCAGCAAATTTATTTAGGGCTGCAGCTTTCCCATAGCAACAGGAGGTGGAAAGAGAAATTGCTGAGATAGGTGCCCTGACTTGAACCTACCATAAAACCCAGATTTTCAGCTGCTCCTAAAAAAGCCAGTCTCCTAGAGCCAGATGTGGCTGTGCACATCTGTAATCCCAGCACTCTGGGAAGCTGAGGGAGGAGGGTGACAAATTAAAGCCCAGTCTGGGCAATTTAATGACTTAGTGAGACTCTGTCTCAGAATCAAAAAATAAAGGTAAAAATAAGGCATGGGGGTGTAGCTCAGCACAAAGGCCCCAGGTTCAAACTTGAGTATTGAAAAATCAAAACAAAACAATGAAGTTCTATCAGCTGTGGAAGGTTTTTTTGTTTTTGTTGAAACTGGGGATTGAACTCAGACCCTTGCATTTGCCAAGAAAGAGCTTATTCTAGGGGCTGGTGAGATGGCTCAGTGGTCTAAGGCACCTACTTAGAACAAGCTTAGCAAAGCACAGTGACGGCGGGTTCAATCCCCCAGCACCACATGCCAGCCAGCCCCGCCCCCTGGTGGGCTGAG
>NW_004524928.1:525862-534358 GCF_000260255.1 Octodon degus
AAATAAATATTTAAAAAAAAATAAAACCGAAGAATGAATTAAAAAAAAAAAAAAAGAGCTTATTCTACTGAGCCATCTCCCTAGTCCTTCTATCAGCTGTGGAGTGATAGGTGCACATTAATTTTGGCACATGGCAGAACAGCTTTCAGCCTGATTATATAGCTTCTCTTATGACCAGCTTTTTCTTTTTGGCTTTCCTTTTTTTCTTTCCTTCCTCCCTCCCTCCTTCCTTTCCTTTTCTTTTCTTTCTTTTCTTTTCTTTCTTTTTGTGGGAACCAACAATTTAACTCAGGCCCTTGTGCTTGCCAAGCAAGCCCTTATACTACTGAGCCATTTCCCTGGCCCCTCTTTTTGGTTTTTGAGGCAGGGTCTCACTACATAGTTCAGACTAGCTTCAAGCTTGCTGCACTCCTCCTGCTGCGGGCTCCCAGTGCTTAGATTACAGGCATGCACCAAATAGTAAATGGCTCAGGTTCTGTGGGCGGGCCGCTGTTACAGCTGCTCCACTCTGCTGCTGTGTTCAAAAGCAGTCCAGGCTGGGGGTGTAGCTGAGGGGGGCCGTGTGGTCAGCATACACAAGCTCTGGCTTTGAGCTGCAGTATTAAAAGAAAAATTATGAAGCAGCCCCAGGCAATACGTACATACATGGGCAGAGGCGTGCTCAATAAGACTTTACAAAACCAGGGAGCCAACCCACAGACCTAGAGGTCGGCCTGTACTGTAAGTCACTGCTTTCCAAGGATCACTTACAAAAGTCTTTGTGCTCAAACACCAGCAACTCTATGTGATTCTTTGCCTATTTCTCTTAGTGATTGACCTGGACCCTTTGGAGCAACAAGGCCGAAGGCAGTTCCTATTTGGCATGCTGCAGGCGCAAGATCCAGAGCAAGGACAGTATGCATCCGCTTTCCACTTGGAGAGAAAGGAGAAATTCAAACAGGAATTCAAAAGTTGGAGCTGGATGTGGTTGTGCATGCCTGTGATCCTAGCATTGGGAGGCTGAGGCAGGAGGCTGGCAGCAAGTTTGAGGCCAGCCTGAGCTATGCAGTGAGAATTTGTCTCAAAATCAAAACAAACAAGGGCTGGGTAGGGTGGAGAGTGACTGCAACCCCAGTACTCCAGAACTGTGAGTTCAAGGCCAGCCTGAACTCTAGAGCAAAACCCTCTCAAAGAGATAAAAAAGCAAAACAAACAAAAAACCCCCACTAATCCCTGGGGATACTCTCTAATAAATGCTTGTGACTACTTGAGCAATGCTTTAATACAGACTTTCGACTCATTTCTCACTGGTGCAGCCCAGTGGGCACGCTCACTTTTCCCCATCGCTGGGGATGGAACCCAGGGCCTCACCTGCCATAAGCCAGTGCTCTACCACTGGGCCCCAGCCCTACCCTGTAGGTAGCTTCAGGGTAGTCTACTCAAATCCTGACCATGCCCTCCCTGCAATGGGCAGACTGCTTTGAGTTTCTGAGATAACTTGGATTACTTCTCACACATGCAGAAGTACTGCGAGTTTATCAAATATTGTGCCTTAATAATCTCACTTTGTGGGCTGGGGAGATAGCTTGGCAGTCTAAGTGCCTGCTTGGCAAGCACCATGACCTGGGTTCAATCCCTGGTACCGCATGCCAGGCTTGCCCCATGTACTGTGCAGGACACTAAAACCAGGCATGGTGGTGCACACCTGTAATCCCAGTGCTGGGAAGGCTGAGACAGAAGGGCCAAAGATTTAAAAACATTAAGTTTCACTTTGCATATGAATTCTAGATTTTTTTCTTTACAAAAATAATTTGATGCTGTAACTAAGTAAAATTTTAACTCTTTTAAAGTTTCAAGGGGCTGGTGAGATGGTTCAGTGGTCTAAAGCACCTACTTAGAACAAGCTAAGCCAAGCAAAGAACAGGGACCTGGTTCAATCCCCCAGCACCACATGCCAGCCCGCCCGCCCCCTGGTGGGCTGAGCTGGCCACACACAAAATAAACAAATAAATAAATAAATAAATGTTTAAAATAAATAAAGTTTTTTTTTTTTAATAAAGTTTTAAGAAAGGCAATTATCTTTATGAATCCTGTAATGAGAATGCCTCCTTTTATAGTAAGTTTTCAGATAATGCATGGAAGTTAACACTAAAAAAACATCGTTTGGTTGAAATGTGTATGGTTTAGTTTGGTTTTTGAATCTGGCAACACTTCCTCTTTGTATGTAGGTTAGAAATGATACGATGGTTGTTTTAATCCATTATTTTCTACAGGGCCAATGCTTTAATCAACCGATTCTTGACCTTGCCTCTAGATTTAATCACAGAAAGGAGCCAGTTGAAATTGTGATTCTGCCTTCAGGGCCTGCATGGGCTCCCATAGGCACACTCACAGGCCACGTGAAGATGGCAAGCAATCTGGCCATTTGCCTTCTGTACTGATACCAGCTTTGTGATTTTTTAGCATCACTAGGACACCATCTTCATTTCCTCAGTGGGAGGTCAAGTTTTAAACATATTTTTGTCTATGTGGTGCTGGGAATTCAACCCTGGGCCCTCATGCTTGGTAGGCAGGTGTTCTACCACACAGCCAAACCCCAACCCTTTATTCAATTTTGCGCATGTGGAGGGGCAGCGTTTGCTTTTGAGTCAGTGACTTGCTATGTAGTTTAGGCTGGCCTTGAGCTCTTTCTGCCTCAGCCTTGAGTACTGGGACTATAGATGTGGGCCAGCACAGCTGGTGTGCCTTGAATTTTCATGCAATTAACTACAGTAGTCTTTGTTACTTTGTTACTGCCTATTACTAAATTAAAATTACACTAATTTTTCACTTGTTTGCTGTCCACTTATAAAGTGGAGGGGAGATTTAGGGAAGACACTATTATTTATAATTATCCTCATCTTTTAAAGCAGAAGGGATCAGTAGTGTGAAATTAAATGGACCTTTTATTTTTAGCTTCAAGTTTACGGTGGTAAGTGATCCTATGGATGAAACAGAGAAAGAATGCGAAGAAATAGGATATGCCTATCTTGAACTGTGGCAGATCCTTGAATCTGGAAGAGACATTGTAGAGCAAGAGCTCGAAAGTAAGTGAAGTTCTTATGTTTCTCAGTTTTATTTACTTCTAAGGAAAAACATCCCAATAATGAATTGTTTTACCTTTAAAATATAATCATCACCGTGAAGTTGATAAAGTGTAAATGGGATTGAGCTATTTTCCTGTTTGTTCAACTTCTGGTTTAAGCATTGAAGTAGCCAATTGTTGTGAGTGTGGTACCGCACGTCAGAAATCCCAGCACGCGGTAGGCTCAAAGTTCAGACCTCTTGGGCTATGTAGTAAGATCCTGTCTCAGTCACTTGTATATATTAGTGCCCCCCCATATTACCTCACTATGAGTCTATTTTAAGGGGTACCCCACCCGTGCCCTGGTATACTGGGGACTAAACCCAGATTCTTGGTAATGAGCCCTATCCCTAGATCCTGTCCATTTTCAGTATTTTGAGACAGGCTCTTCCTAAATTGCCCAGGCTGGGCTGGGCAAGTCCAGAGTGCTGGGATCGCAGGTGTGTAACACCATGCCCCTTAATCGCAGCACCCTGAAAGGCAAGGAGAGGTCTTGGTGTTTCACTGAGTTTTGCCACCACCTACCTGACCCTTTCTTTTTTTCCCAACAGTTGTCAGCCCTGAAGACCAGAATGTAGCAATAGGAAGGCTGAAAATTTCCCTTCAGGCAGCTGCAGCCCTGCACAGAATCTACCAGGAGATGACAGAGGATCTGTTGTGAAGGATCAATGCCCCTTCCATGCAAAAGTCTGAGGGAACCGTAGTAAAATGTCTCTTATGAAGTAACTTGCTATACCCTAAGTATTTTTGCTGGGATATTTAGATCTTTCAACCTAATGATGGAACTCTAGAAAGGTCAGAGTTCACTTCTGTGATTCTTGGACAAAGGCATTTTCTTTCAACACCTTGGTGCTTTACCAGGTGAGAAGCAGGGTTCCTCTGATGGACTATAAAGGAATGGTCACAAAAGGCAAATTTACAAAAAACAAACTAACAAAAACCCCACAGTTTATTTATCTTTTAGTTTTTCCAAAATTGAAAATATCAAGTCCTACTGCTAAGGAGAAAAAACAAACAAACAAACAAACAAACATAAAATCTGAGAGCCCTCCCCCCTTCTCTGAAGTCATGGAGCACGGAAGTGCAGGCGGGCAGGTGAGTGCAGAGAACCGGGAGGCAGGAGGGCAAGAAAAATTCCCTGCACCTAAAAAGCCACTCAACAGAAACTGATAGGTACAGGGCAATGGCAGCACAGGTAAAAACAAGGAGCAGTAGTGAGAGGTTGCCCTGTGCAAAGGGCCTCCCTCTGTCCCTCCTTTTTTCTCCTCAGGCAATGCTAGCCCAAGGCATGACTTGCCCCTTTCAGATCTAAATCTCGATCCCCTGGGCCTCCCTCTAGATTTCACTTGAAGCAGTGTATGAGGCACACAACCATTCTTCCTTTGATACATCAGAAAAGAGAAGCAGTGGTAATTTTGTCTTCTATCATTGTATCACGTGTGAATTTTTAGGAAGAAAAAGCTGAGGCAGGGAGTGCCACTGCTCCGTGTCTTCCAAGGTGGCAGAAATACCTCAGAACCTGCACAGGACAATAAATCCGGAAAATTCAGGTGAAGGCACCAGCCCAATCTGCCTCACTAGCTCAAGTTACATGGTTTACATAATCATTAGCAAATTCTAAGAACCTCTTCTTGAATATTGCGCAAAGATGGAACGTAGAGAGACGTGAGGAAGGTCATGGCAGTAGGGTAAGATGGACTGAATCTGCTGGTCAAGAACCATGGCACAGGTAGATTAAGGGTTACCTTGTACCACTGTCTTGGAAATACAGCTTTGAGACACCAAAGATGTCAAAAGCCATCAATGTCCTGGCAGAAGGTGACAGGAAGAGGAATGCGCGGTATTTATTAACAGTGGGAGCCTCCACCCTTCTTCAAGAACACTTCCTCCCTTGCCATCTGAATGGGGCCATTGGCACACATCCCGGTGGTCCTGGAATTCCCCGAGTAGATTGGTCCACACAAATGGCCCCTTAAACCCATAAACAAAATGGCAAAACATCAAAGAAAACAAAAAGGAAAAACCCAGTTTCTATTGTCATGTAAAATTTTCTGGAGTTGGTTGAAGGAAGAGTGGAGCTCAGAGCCAAAGTTCAGGTGTTACTTCCTCTTTTTCTTGGGAGGTGCAGAGCTGTGTCTGGAGCCACGGTTGGAACCACGGCCTGAACTATGTACAGACGCCTTCCTCTTCCGGCTCATACTTCGACTCTGTTCTTCTTCTTCCTCATAGCGACTTTCACGGTCCGCTAAAAAGAAAGAAGGGGTGTTATCAGTTAGCTTTAGTCACCTGATATGTCCAGCTAGCATGAAATTTCTTTCTTTCTTTTTTTGGTGCCAGAGATTAAACTCAGGACCTTGAGCTTGCCAGGGCTGCCAAGCTAACTCCCTGGCCCTCAAGCATAAAATGTTATGGAGAATTCATTCAGCTGACAGTTATGCGATCCAAGGCAAGCACTTAAATTTTGAGCCTTGGTTTATTGATCTGTAAGACAGAGAATTATGTAAGAAATTAAAGAAACTATTTTGTGCAAGGTACCTATCATGATATTTGGGACATGTCAGATAATAAATATTTCTTCTTCATCTTTAACTTGTATTTGCAGTTTGGTTTCAGAGTAACCAGATAAAGATTAGCACTGTATCAACATGCCTACCTTGGAACTGTACATATCTACATGATATACTGGCTACAGGCACACCAAGGGCTTGGGCAGAAAAAGCACCCACCCACTCACTTGAGAATATAAGGACACATTCCAGACCTAACTTTCCCTTTGGCCAATGAAGTTATAGCTGTCACTTCAAGTTAGATTTACAGGGCCACAGAGGTTAGCTCAGTGGCCGAAGAGCCTGCCTGACAGGCACAAGGTCCTGAGTTTGATCTCTGGTACCAAATCATACCAAAACAAAACAAAACAAAACAAAACACACCTAAGTCAGATTGATACTGGTTTTGTTGTTGTTGTTATCTCATTAGGTTACTAATACTAAAACAATCTCAAAATACAGAAATGTGTCAGAAACCTTTTTTTTTTTTTTTGTGGAACCGGGGACTGAACTCAGGTTCTTGTGCTTGCCAGGGAAGCGCCTATTCCACTGAGCCATCTCCCCAGCCCCAGAAACTTGTTTTTGTAATAACAAGGTCTTGTTACTGTAGCTCAAGTTGGCCTTAAACTCCCAATCCTCTTGTCTCAGCCTCCCTAGTGTTGGGATTACTGACATATACCACCACACCTGGCTAGAAATTTATGCATAAATAAATGGGTGAATAGAATAGCAAGTCAACAAAAACAGTAACATCTCTTTTTAACCTTTTCGGGCTTCTTCCTCCAGTTCATCCCAGTCTTTCCCACTCTCTTCTTCACTGCCTAAAGATTCCTTGGAGTAGTCTGGAAGAACAGTGATTGTAAGTTAGTCATACAGGAATGGAATCACGTATTTTTATTAGTTCCACAAATAAAATTAGATCAGAAAGCCATGAGAATTTTTTGTTATAAAATTTAACCTGATTCTTCTGCTTCTGATGAATAATCTTCATCACTATCTTCCTCTTCCTCTTCATACTCATCCTCTGAGGGATTGAAAGTCTCATCTTCGATTTCAGACTCTGAATCCCCTTCCTCAGCATCACTCCCCTGGTTAAGTTAGAGCATAAGCATAATACTATTTATTTTATTCACCTTGTAACAAATTAACCAATTTAGTATCTACAGTATTACCAGCCCTGAATGACCAAAATATAAATGACTGGTCTCATTACTGGTAAGGTACAGTCAATAGATCATTTAACATCTAGTTTTTGTTTTTTGTCTTTGTTTTTTCTTCTCTCTGTGCTGGGAATTGAGCCTAGGGTCTTGCACATACCAATTCATATTGTGAAAGGATCATCCTTCCTTGCTAAGAGAAATGAAGGACCAAAAAGATCTTATAATAATGTCTCACACAAAGGTGGAAAGCCTGTTGCTAGTGGCACTCAGTTCTTCCTGCTGTGCCCCATAACCCATCTCCAGCTGATGTACCAGCACTCCCGCTCGTCGTAACAGGCTGCTGTACTGTTTGTAGCTACCTGGAGGGTACTGTTTCATTCTTAAAGCCTTAAGTTCCCTGAGACACTGCCAAAACTCCCTGTACTTTCTAAAGCTTTATTTATTTATTTATTTATTTATTTATTTATTTATTTATTTATTGTGGAACCGGGGATTGAACTCAGGCCCTTGTGCTTGCCAGGGAAGCACTTATTCCACTGAGCCATCTCCCTGGCCTCTAAAGCTTTATAAGATAGTATTTTATTAAATTATGGTACAAGACATAGTATATTTAGGGTTTAAACAATAAAAATAGGCATTTTTCTGACTATATATGAAATCCGTGGTTTTTCACATTTTGCGGGGCCTGTAGGAACGAAACGCCTGCAGATTTCATGGGTCTACTGTACCTGTAAGAATACTCTGAAGAAACGGCCATACTAAGCTGTGTTCAGTGGTTCTCCCAGCTGCTCTGGCCCTCATGTACTATCCTTGTGCCATTTTGCTAACTGCTTGAATGGCAGCAGGCAGCACTGTATTCCAGAAAAGAAACCCCACACTCACGCACCTCACCCTCAGGTTCCAGGAAAGACCAGCCACCCTGCTCGAAGAAGCCCTCAGGGTCATCCACGATGGTCTTCATGATTTTGGTCCAGTTGAGGGACTGTACTCCTTCTGTGTACTTTAGGTCACAAGAACTGAGAGAAATGACATTATGAAATCAGCATCCATCTTCTATATTTTCTGGAAATGTTCAGTATCATTTGACATCACTGGACATCTGCATCCCTGAAAAGCACATTATCCTCCCCCAGAGGAGGACAGATGTTCCTTGCTCTGTGCCCCCCGCACCCGCCGGTATGCCCAGCTTGCTGCCGTCTGCTCTCCACGGCACAAACCCTGTGCACAGAGCCGCTTTCTGACTGCTGTAATCTGTCCCTCGATCGAGGCTAAGCTCATCTTCCTTCCTTCCATTTCCCCCCTTAAACAAACATTTCCCAGCCTTTCAGTCTTCATTCCTGCTCCACCATCCTTTCCCCTACTGATTCCATAGTTACTTGTGAGTAACCTGAACTCACAGCCACTTCTGAGACTTTTGCCTTTCAGCTTCAGCCATCGACTCTACTAGAATTAAGAAATAGGGACAATTTCACTGGCCCTAGACTTCCCTCCTCAACCTTCTACTGCTTTACTATCTCATTTATTTGATGAAAGGTCTATTTGAAGTCCAGGGCACATTAAAAAAATAAAGTATGTAAAATCCGGGGCTGGTGAGATGGCTCAGTGGTCTAAAGCACCTACTTGGAACAAGCTTGGCAAAGCACAGGGACCGCAGTTCAATCCCCCAGCACCACATGCCAGCCAGCCC
>NW_004524928.1:535289-539259 GCF_000260255.1 Octodon degus
GAGCCATCTCACCAGCCCCACTGCCACTATTTTCTGCTTGGAGATAAATCTCAGGCTATGCTGGAATGGGGAACTCAACCAGAATCTGGTTGTTTCAAGGAGTTTCGAGACAGAATTGTGCAGGCTGAGACAAAGTATGTGGGATACACTAGTGGAGCAGAGTCACCTAGGGAAGAAGTTCGGTGGCTGAGGCCCGATCTACACACATGAAAGGAATCTTGAGCTGGGCACAGAACCAGGAGGTCAGAGAAACCTGCATCTTACACACAGCTAAAAGTAGCTCCTGTTTTCAGCAGTTTCATTGGAATGCCCTTGCAATGCACAAGGCTTCAGGTAAAGTCCCCAGAATAGAATAACAGCAACAAAGGACCATCAACTCCAAAACAAAGGCCATTTTAAATACACACTAGTGACATCTGACAACAAGCCTTTTTAGCACAAAGAGAACCCAAATAATTTGCCTGTAACCTAGAATAATATAGTATTCAAAAATATAGCATCCACAATGTGGAGCCAGAATACATGGCACTGATCACAAATTATCAGGCATGCAAAGAAACAAGGAAAAAAAAAAAAAACCAAACCCAAAAACAAACAAGAAAGCATGGCATGGTGGCACACACCTGTAGACCCAAGTGCTGGGGTGGCTGAAAACAGGAGGAGGATCACTACAAGTCTGAGCTGTGTAGTAAGACCCTGTACCAAATGCATAAAAAGGAAGAGGACTCAGGGAAAACCAAAAAATACTTGAAGAATAATGGCCAAAGTATTTCTAAATTTGAAAACCAAGAGAACAAATATAGAGCCATATATACATATACATATACATACATATATATATATATATATATATATATAATGAACAGCACTCGAGAATAAATGAAACTGCTCAAAAGCAATGATGAATACATAATTCCTGAATTAACCAAGGGGGGGGGGAACCAAAAACGACAAGTGGTACAAAGGAGAAAAAGGTAGCACCAGTTAGCAGAGATAGCTCAGCGGTCTAAAGTACCTGCTTAGGCAAGCTTAAGACAGCTGCAAGGAAAAAAAAAAAAAAAAAGACAGCTGCAGGGGACTGCAGTTTGATCCCTGGCACCACATGCACACAGCCCTGCCCTCAAGGCTGGCTGAGCCAGCCAAAAATAGCTCAGCAGAATAAAGCACCTTCTCGGGCAGACTCAGGGACCAGGTGCACTGAGACCCTGACTGAGACTAGGTGTGATGCTGTGTGCCTGTAATCCCAGTACTTGGGAGGCTGAAAACAGGAGGATCACTACGAGTCCGATCTGTGTAGGGAGATCCTGTATTAAATAACTAACTAACTAAATAAATAAAATATGGATTTTTTTTTCCCCTCCAAATGCCTTCAGGGCAGGTTTGGCTGGCTTGAGTTGTGGGGATCGAACCACAGCAACCTGAGCCTGACTGCTTTGTTGAAGCAGCCACTTAAACAACTGAGCTAAGGGGCAGGCCCCCAAATAAAGAAAAGAAAGCTAAAGAAAAAAAAAGTAGCAAGACACAAAATAATAGAGCAACATTAGCTGGGTGTTGCAGGGCAGTACTCTGGGAAGCTGAGGCAGGAGGATGGCATGTTGGGAGTCCAGCCAGGATACTTTAGCAACTAAATGAGACTGTCTTAAAACTAGGTTTCTAGAAAGGGTCAAGATGTAGGTCACGGGGCCAAGGAGATGGCAGAGTAGAACAAACACTTGCCTGGCAAGCACAAAGACCTGAGTTCAATCCCCGATTCAAAAAAAAAAAAAAAAAAAAAAAAAAAGATGTAGGTCCACTATGAAGGCCCTGGGTTCAATCCCTAGTACAGGTAGACAATTTAGTTCTCTTCAGAAAAATGCTTTTATGGATGAAAATCTTGACATAAGTGTTATTTCTTCTTATTGGTATGTGCATGTGGTACACAGTGACCACACTCACTGTGGGAACGGCATCCTAAAAATCCATTTTCAGCAAGAGCATCTTTCCAACATGAAAGTAGTTGTTGTTGCGGTACCAGGGATTGAACTCAGGGCCTTGCGCTGGCCAGGCAAGTGCTTATTCTACTGAGCCATTTCCCCAGCCCCTCCAACATGAAAGTACAACAAGAAAGTGGAACAATACTGCTCAAAAATCTGAGAAAGGACATTAGAAAACTTTCATCTCCAATACTAACTGAAGCTTATCAGGCAGAAGAAAACCAGACAAAAAGAAGTGTGGAAGTACAAAGTTAAGTGAACACCACTAGGAATGGTAAATATAGGTGAATATAAAGATGCCTCTCCCATCTTGTAAATTTACAGGTTACTTTTGGAGTAAAAGAATGAAGTGTATGATCATAATAATATATTAGGAGTAAAATATATGACAAATAAGGGGAAATGGAAGCATAAGATCCTTCCAACACAAGTGTGAGTTGACTATGTTATATGTGTATGTACACTTCACTTCATTTAGAAATCAAGAGTACAGGTAGTAAGCTAGGTATGACATAGAATAAAAATACCATCATAAAAATAATCCAAAAAGGTATAAAAGGAAAAAACACCTGAAGAATTGATGAGAAATGGCAAGCTAGTAGATTCAAACCCAACCATATTATATTAAATGTAAATGATTTCCAATAATCCAATTAGAAGGCAGTCACAAGGGCCAGGGTTCAATGCCCAACGTGCCATGCTGGTGTTGTCCCCGGGGTGCACTGAGATGGCAATTGAGACTGGGCATGGTGGCGCACACGTGCTTCGGAAGCTAAAAACAGGAGCATCACTATGAGTCCGATTTACATAGTGAGACCCTGTACTAAATACATAAAAAAAGAAAAAAAAAAAAAAAAGACATACCTACAACAGATTTAAAAGTGTAAGTATATGCTACCTCCAAGTACATCACTTTACATAAAAAAAATAGTGCAATGGCTGGGGGTGTAGCTCAGTGGCGGGTCACTTGCCCAGTATGTGCTTGGAATTGACCTTAGCACCACCGAATAACAAAGGAAATAAGGTATGTACAGTCAGGGCGAAAAGAGAACAAAGATTCCATGCAAATACAAATGAAGATAAAGCTGGATGTCTATAGTAACAGAACACAAAGTAGATCTTGAACAAGGAATACAGGTTCAATATTCTTTATCTGAAATGGTTGGGACCAGAAGCATTTCACATTATTTTTCAGGATGTGGAATATTGGCATAGAAATGAAATACCTTGCAAGTAAGTTTCAAGTCTAAACTCAAAATTCATTTTATATACATATATATATTTTGAATCAGTGATGAACTACCTACATTATGAGGAATAAGGAAGGAAATTTTACATTGTGAAAGGGTTAATCATTTGTTGATCAGTAACAGAATTTCTAAATACATGAAGCAATATCTGACAGACATAAAGAGAAAGAAATAACTGTAGTATCACATTTCAAAATCATCTTAATTCTGACAGAAAAGCATTCATGGATATTAGCTCAGTGACAGAGCACTCGCCTAGCACAGGGGCCCCAGGTTCAATCTGCAGTAGCAACAGCAGCAGTAGCAGCACCACACCCCCCACATGCACACCTACACAGAATGAACAAATATATAGCAGCCTTCAATACTATCAGTTTGATATTTATAGTAGTATTCATACAAAAACAGTAGAATATCAAATCAACTCAAAGATATGGAGAAAATTCTTTTATATGATAATGTTAAGAATCACACAAGTATCAACACATTTAAAAGGACTAAAATCACACAAAAAATGTTCTGTAATCTTCACAGAATTGATTTACAAATCAATAATGTAGAGAATTTCCAAATAATTGATCTGATGATACCCTGAGGCAAAGGGTCAAGAAAACTGATGAATCTCTAGCAAGACAGAACAAAAGAGAACACAAAAAAAAAGATGCAGAATGGGGTGGTGACATAGACTAGTGGCATAAGCCATAAGCGCCTGCCTGGCAAGCGTAAGGTCCTGAGTTCAATCCCTAG
>NW_004524928.1:539534-541953 GCF_000260255.1 Octodon degus
GGGGAGATGGCTCAGTGGAATAAGCGCTTCCCTGGCAAGCGCAAGGGCCTGAGTTCAATCCCCGGTTCCACCAAAAAAAAAAAAAAAGAAAAAAAAGAAAAAAAAGACAAATACAGATCCAGGACTAAATGAAGAGTGAAATAACATCACAAGTGAAAAAACTGCTAAGTGATAAATGTAACTCACTATACCAAAATTTGTAAAATAAAAAAATAGGTTGCCTAGAACAGTCAGAAAAAGATTTGAAAACATTAAAATTTCATTACGATTTTTTAAACTTCAAATTTGTAGGCTGAGGATAAATGAATAGAATAACATTTTCTATCCACTCATTTTCCTTAGCCAGTTTCAATGTTCCAAAGTTTAATTACCAGAGCAGGGAAGGTACCCTGAACTGAACTCAACACTTTGGAAATATTTACAGTTTTTCTCTGTGAGACAGGGTCTTGCTTGTAGTTCAGGCTGGCCTTAAATATGTAGCCCAGGTTAACCTTAAACTCACAGTGATTCTTTTGCCTCAGCCTCCCAGTGCCGGGATCACATGCATGCACCATCATACCTAGCCACATTTATAATAAAAAACCCAAAAGATATCTCAGCAAAGTAGGACTTTAGCCGATAAAGGACATCACATATATATGTATATATTATCCCACTACATAGTCAAAGACTATATTCTTTCCCCACAAGATCAAAGATGAGGACATCCACATTCATAACTTATTTTTTAGCTCAGTGGATCAAAGTGCCTGCAAGCAGATGCAGGGGCCAGGGGTTTAATCCCTGGGCCTGCAGGGCCTGCTTGCCAGCCCCGCCCCCAGGGTGTGCTGAGACTGTAACTGAGACTGGGTGTGGTGGCGCATACCTATAATCCCAGCTCTTGGGAGGCTGAAAACAGGTGGTTCGCTACAAGTCTGAGCTAGTAGTGAGACCCTGAACACCTTGTAGACCCTTCCCTAAAATAAAAAACAAACAAACAAACAAAAACTTTTTTTTTTTTTGGTACCAGGAATCCAACTCATGACCCTGTACCTGTACCCTGTACTACTGAGTTATGTCCCTGGCTCTGCACTCACAACATCTATCTGGTATTGCACTGGAGATCCTAGATGTTACAGTAAGGCAAGAAAAAGAACTGAGCAGAGATTACAAAGGAGGAAGAAAAAATTATCTGTGGACAAGCTTAATGCATACATAGAAAATCTTACACAACCTGCAAAAGCAACTAGATCTAGTGAGTTTAGCAAGCTTGCAAATGAAACTTCATGTTGTCTGAAATATTTAGGGATAAATTTAACCAAATACAGCCAAGAATTGTACATTGACAACTATATTTTTATTTATTTATTTTTGTGGTACTGGGGATTAAACTCAGGAACTTGCACTTGCCAGGCAGGTGTTTAAAACCACTGAGCTATATCCCTGGCCCCTACATTGACAACTATAAAACACTTCTGAAAGAAACTAATAAAGAGCTGAACAATGGAGAGATAGCCCATCTTCACAGACTGGAAGGTTCAACATTGTGATGTTTTCCCCAAATTAAGAGAAACTATCAAAACTGCAGTAGAACTTTGTGGGGAAAAAAAAACCCAAGTTGATTGTAAATTTATGTAGGAAGGTCAAAACACAAGTTTTTTTAATGTGTCTGATACAGGGTCTCACTATGCAGCTTGGACTTGCAGTGATCCTCCCATTTTCAGTCTCCCCAGCATTGGGATTACAGGCGTGGGCCACCACATCCAGTCTTGGGGGCCGGGTCAGCGCACCTGGGGGTGTGGCTGGTGTGGCATGTGGTGCTGGGGAACCAAACTCCTGGTCCGTGCGCTTGCCTAAGCAGGTGATTAGTCTGCTGAACCATCTCGCCAGTCCACGATTTTATAAAGCAACAAAATTGGTGAATTTTCCCTGTGAAATTAAAAGTTGAAAGAGTATAGTAATAGCAAGGCATGATGGTGTTTGCCTGTAATCCCAGCCTTTGGGAGGCTGAGGCAGGAGGATAGCAAGGTTGAGGCCAGCCTGGGCTACATAGTGACTTTAAGACCAGGCTGAAGTACATAGAAATACCCTGTCTCAAAGAACCAAACCAAATCAAAACAGTATGACAATGGTGTATCAACAGACACAGATAAGGTATTATCAAAAAATATGGTGAATGTTTACATGTTTACAATTTACAGCAAAGGACATCCTACTATTAATCTCTCTTTTAACACATTTATCCTACTGTTCATTCCAGTTTCTAAAGCAGTTCTAGGTGTTGTTTTTATTCAGTGTAGTTAGCTATGCTACCATGGCTGCACTGATGCCTTGAATCCATTAAAAATGCTGACCTAGGGGCCGGGGAGATGGCTCAGTAGAGTAAGTGCTTCCCTGGCAAGCGCCAGGACCTGAGTTCAATCCCCGGTTCTGCAAAAAA
>NW_004524928.1:542093-558388 GCF_000260255.1 Octodon degus
CTGACCTTTGGGCCGGGGAGATGGCTCAGTGGCATATGTGCCTGACTGGCATGCCCAAGGTTCCGAGTTCGATCCCCAGTACCACACACACACACACACACACACACACACACACACACACAAAGTAAAGAAAGAAAAAGAGAATGAATGAACCCAACAACAACAAAAATGTTGACCTTCCACGGTCATTTTGACCCCAAGAACAAATCAAATATCACACAGTATCACATCTAGTCAATAAGGACACAACATAGCATGTCCCTGTTGGATGTCCCCCCCCCCAACAGAATTCACCAGTTTTGATTACACCTTTTAAGGGCACTCACAAAAGAGAACTCCTACAACTACTTCAGAAGTGGGAAGGAGCAGGTGCAGTGGTACATGCCTATAATTCTAGCACTCAAAGACTGAGGCAGAAGGGTTGCCACAGGTTAAGCCCAGCCCAAACCTCTCTCATTTCCTCCCCCAATGGGAATGACAGAAAATGGTAAGTGCGTTCAAAGGAGAGGGAATACTTTGAGGGAAATTAATAGCAACGTATCTTTTACTGTAATACATCTTAAAAATTTAAACACACTGCATTTTTAAATCATCTTGTACATGTCAATGGAACAGAATGCAGGTTCAGAAAGGGTGAACTGACAAAGATGCAAAGGTAACATGAAGGAGAAGGGATAACATTTTCAGAAGGCAATGCTAGAAGTGGCTATTTACATGCAAAACGTGTTCAACCTTACATCATAGTACAATTTAACCTGAAACAAGACCACAGAGATAAATATAAACCCTAAACATATCCTACTTGAAGAAAAGTGGATGTTTTTATTACACTGAGTCAGACAAAATGTGTAAGATAGGGCATAAGAAGCACAAAACACAAAAAAGTTGGTCAGGACTGGGGATGTAGCTCAGTGGTATATCTCTTACCTAGCATGCATAAGGCCCTGTGTTTAATCCCCAGAATCACAAACTAAAGCAATCCAAACCCCTCCAAAATACAAACAAGTTGATCAGATAGATAATCACAATTTTATATGTCAGGTCCTCAAAAGAAAAAATGGTTATGTGCCACATATCTATAATCCCAGCACTTGGGAAGCTGAGGAAAGAGTGTCACCATGAGTTTGAGGTAAGCCTGGGCTATGTAGTGAGTGCAAGGCCAGCCTGGACTACAAGGGTAAGGCCCTATCTCAAAAAAAAAAAAAAAAAACAACCAAAAAAACACCAAAAAGCAAAAAACATAAAACATAAAAACAAACAAAAGAGGAGATGCAAGGAAATATAATGTAAAAGAAAAACAAATACAGGGGCCGGGGAGATGGCTCAGTAGAATAAGTGCTTGCCTGGCAAGTGCATGGGTGCGAGTTCAACCCCCAGTTCTACCAAAAAAAAAAAGAAAAACAAAAAATCTGTACTTAACAGCCTCAACAATCTACAGAACTCAAACATCAATTTCATTTTAAAAATGGGCAAGAAATTTAAATGGATACTTCATCAAAGAATGGGACACAAACATATGAAATTGTACTGAACATCATTTGCCATCACAGAAACAAAAATTGAAACCAGAAAACTTTGTGGTACACCCTAAATACAACAGTTACCCTAACAAAACTTACAAGTGTTGGTGTGACCGAGGACTGATTCTTACAAACTGCCCATTTTCCAACCACACTGAAAAATGGTTTGGCAATTTCTTAAATATACACTTAGCTGGGAAATTGGCAGGAGTATCACTGTGTGTTCAAAGCCAGCCTAGACTACACAGTGAGTTTGAGGCCAGCCTGAACTATAGTGAGACCCTGTCTTAAACACACATACACCCTACGACTATGATCTTTTTTTGACACTTTCCTAAGTAGCAGCTCTTTAAGCATGAGTCACTGCACTGAACTGTCCATAGATTAATTTTTAACATACCACACTTCAGTTCTTTGGGGTTTTTTGTCTTTCGGAGACAGGGTCTTGCTATGCAGTTCAGGCTGGCCTCCAACTCAAGTGATCCTCCTATAACCCCCAGTGCTGGATTATAGCTATGACACCATACCCAGCCACACTTCAGTTCTTTTTTTTAAATATTTATTTATTGTATGTGTGTGTGTGTGACCAGCTCAGCCCACCAGGGGGTGGGCTGGCTGGCATGTGGTGCTGGGGATTGAACCGTGGTCCCTTGTGCTTTGCTAAGCTTGGTCTAAGTAGGTGCTTTAGACCACTGAGCCATCTCACCAGCCCCACACTTCAGTTCTTCAATAAAATGTTTGTGGCGTAAATTAGAGGTCAGAGAGCTTTACTTACTTCAACCATTCCTTGATGGGGTCCAGAGAAGCCACAGGAATGGCATTGATCATTGTCACTTTCTTGCTGTAGTCTTTGTAGACAATCACCATATCAAAGTTCTTCAGATGAAACTGGACTCTCTCAAAATGGATCAGCTCCACTTCATCCAATGTCACCACAAAAGGTGGCTGTCACATGGAATTGGATCGTTACTCTCACCATAGAACTATTTCCTTTCAAATACTTTCAGGATTTAAATCATGACACAAAAGACTAAGCCATTATTTGGTGCTTGTGAAAAACTGAAGCAGTATGAAACACTAAGAACTCCAAGTAAAACCATCTGTGGGATCGAAATCTTCTTTCAAAGAAAATATATTAAAGGAAATTATGTAAAAAAATGTTTTTGGAAAAACCCCTACATTTCTAAAGAATTTTTTTTTTTGGAGACAGGGTTGCACAATGTAGTCCAGGCTGGCTTTGAACTCATGGCAATCTTTCTGCATCAGCCTCCTGAGTTCTGGGATTATAGGAGTGCGCCACCATGCCTGGCTATGTAATGAGTTTCAAGTCTAACTTCAGTACCAAAAAATGACCATCAGAATAATTAAGAGCAAAACACCAACCCTTCTGCTTTCGTTTTTCTAACAAGTTTTTTTCTTACTCAACAGGAGGCAAGAGGGCTGTAGGGTAATGTTCAGTATCAGAGCATGTACTTAAATCAGAGACTCTGGGTTTGATCCTTAACAATAAATAAATAAATAAAATAAACAAGCTAGGAAATACTCACCCATTCTGTAGCATTGACCAGCGCACTACTAGTGGGCTGAAGGAGGCAGGTACTCCTGTAGGGAGCTCCATTAAATCTGAAAGAACAAGGGGAGGAGTGGGCACATCACAGGTGACCCTGGTTCTTCAGGCCAAACACAGCTCCATGCTCACTGGAGACTTGTGTCCTGGGGAAGGCTCTCCACCTCAGCCACAAACAAACTTACAAATTTTTAAGAATGAGTAGAGCCTCAAAGGTTAATAATTACACAAAAAGGGGATATGTTAATTTGTTCTTAGGAGAGGTTCATTTTTTGATTTTGGTGCTGAGGACTTAAAAAAAAGAGTAATTTTTTTTTTATATTTTAGGGAAGGGTCTACAGGGTGTTCAGAGTCTCACTACTAGATTGTACTTGTATTGATCTGCTTGTTTACAGCCTCCCAGGAGCTGGGATTACAGGCTCACACCACCATGCCCAGTCTCAATTGCCATCTGACTGCACCTGAGAGTGGAGCTGGCACAGGGGCGGGGCTGGCACGGCAGGCCCAGGATCCCCAGCCCCTGCTTGCAGGTGCTTTAATCCGCTAAACTATTTGGCCAGCCTTTTTTTTTTCTTCTTTTTTTGAATAATTTACTTTCCTAAAATGTAGAAGAGTATGAAACTTTAGGCTAAAAGGAAGACTTCTGTTACCCCAAGTCTCGAAAAGGCACTTCAAATTCCAGTTCCTCCTTTGTTAGAGCTTCTACTTTTTCGATGAAATTTTTAAAGGCAGTTTTCAGTTTGTGCCTCATTTCTCGTTCCATCTGTAGGAGAAAATAAATACTAATAATAACCCACAGGGTACTTCTTAATAGTACCCCCTCTGAAAAAGTCTAAAGTGCTTTTGTATTCTTTCTCTTAATTCCAAAGCAAATGTTTATGCAAATATGAACATGCTACTGAAGGGCACCAATCCCTTACTGTCAAGGTGAATCCATAACCCAAGTCCACTGCATTCTACCATTTCAGCATTTGAGCAGCTGTGCAGAGATGAAGAGTTTTTATGAAATACAATTCCTGAGCTTGGATGTGGACCTCTCCTGCCACACTACACTGCACAGACAACACTGGATGCCACGGACCTGCTCAGCATAGAGGTCATCTCGATCATGCATGTGCTGGTGTTTCCCCAAGTCTGTGGTGATCTCCCCCACTTCTGTGTAGAACTGCACATCTGTGTGTCGCTTCTTCCCAAACATGATGGCATTCTGATAGCATAAGAGGAAGAACAATAATGACATCAGGAGACTTAAGCAACTAACACAGAAAGAGGCAAGACATGAGAAACAGAACTCAAAAACATAAAACTCCCTATGTTGGAAATGACATAAAAATTTGGGCCTCTATAAACTTTGGAAAATAGTGAGAAGCTTTGACTAAAGTATAACTTTAATTTCAGAAAAAGGAATTTAGGGGAATCTTTTAGGTTTTGGCTGTGATTATATCCCACAGGAAAGTGACAAACATGCTTAGCTCCTTCTAGCTGCCAGGTGCTATGGACTTTATACTCATATTCAAAATTCCTGATCATCTTGTGACAACTAATTTTAACCATGATTTTATAAGTTAAAAAGAATTAAATATTTTCCCCATGAGCTCATAATTATAGCTAGTTAAGGAGAAGGTGTACCTTAAGGTGAAAGTGCAGGACAATAATCATCTCTCCATCACAGGGCTGGAACAAAGCATGTTTAATATTATTGTACAAAATATCCACTTTGTCTCCTCGAACAGAAGTGAAGCGGAAACCTGGGGAAAACAATCAGGCAGTATCATCAGGCTAGAGTAAGAGGCACTGTATTTCTTCTGACTGATCTGAAACAGGATCAGAGGGAACACCAGTAACCGTACAAAACATCTTTCTTCTGGAGAAGCAGCCACATTAGGAGATTCACCCTGCTGTGCCTTGTCATAATGCACTATATGATGTGCTATTCCTGCAAACATGCCAAGGTACATAACAGCGTTTGTACACACCGTTGACATGGGCCTCCAGGGAGCCCTGCATCCTCTTCTGGGCAATGTTGGGGCGGATGTACAGATCTTTCAGTTTGGGATTGCTCCGGTTTAGATTGATCACCAGTGAGTCTTGTTTCACGATGCCCTATGTGGTAGGAAAAATGTGAATCCTCGTGTACCTTTTACCTGTTCCCTAAAATACATTTCCTTTTTGAATAAGCGTGACATCTATTCAAAGGCTCACCTCCTTTTCTTTCTCTTCTGCTTCCCGAGTCTTGTAACGTTTCTGTACTTCTTTTATAATTCGGAAAGCATTCTGAAGGTTCAAGGCTGGTACTGTCTGTTCTCCAGGTGCTTTCATATTTGAGGCACGGTATGTACTGCCGAAAGGGGAAAATGTTAGTAAAAGTTTATTGATCAGGCCAGGTAACCTCTACCCATTACTGTATTTTGTAATTGACTTACAGACTTTTTTTTTTTTGCAGGGCTGGGGATTGAACTCAGGCTCTTGCACTTATTCAATTGAGCTATCTCACCAGCCCCAGCTTATAGTCTCTTGAGAGAAAAATGTAGTACTAAATGGTGAGAACTATTTAAAAAGCTGAAAAGAATTTCCTTTTTTTCCTCTTCAATAGAAAAAAAAAGACAGATCATAACTAACCCACTGGGGTTAAAAGAAATCAGACTTAATTTTCTTTTTTAAAAAAAATATATTTAGTACAGGGTCTACAGGGTCTCACTACACAGATCAGACTTGCAGTGACCCGTGTTTTTAGCCTCCCAAGTGCTGAGATTACAGGCATGCGTCACTGTGCCCAGTCTCAGTTGAAGTCTCAGCAGGCCCCGGGGGCAGGGCCAGCAGGGCACACCAGGAATTGAACCCTGGTCCTGTGCCTGTCTTAAGTAGGCGCTTTAGTCTGCTAAGCTATCTGGCCGGCCTTTATTTTTCAATTCTTGTATAATATCTTCTAATGCCATCCCATTCCACATCAAGAAGGAACAGAACAGAATGTGATACATATTTGATTTGAGGATTGTTTTGTAAAATATGCACAGTAAGTATATTTTATACTCATGATTCTGCATCAGGGTCCATCCTCAAAATAATGCAGTCGGTCAAACAAACCGAACAATGGGCCCCTGATGAAAGCTTTGGTGTTACCTAGGCAGAGGACAGAAGATGGCTGGCTTCCTGGGTACTCACATTTCCTTGACAAAAGTGGCTTCAGGATTAGGGAAGATGTTGCCTTCGTTCCTGCCCAGAGCACTGCCTGGGCAATAGAAGTTGATTCGCAAGTAAGTATAATCTCCTTCTACAGACATACTTATATTCTGTTCAAAGAGAGAAAAACCAAGAACAAAAGCAGTAAGTTTTTTCCCCAGACAGTAGTAACAGAGATGCAAAAACTAAATTAGGAATTACGGGCTGATTGCGTTCTAAGAATTTACACTGTAAACCTTAATCTGAATCTAATAAACATAGTTAGCTCTGCACATGTGGAATTAGGAATTCAAAATCAAGCTCTCAACACTCACAATGTGAACTAAATGCTCTGCCACTGAGCTACACCCCTAGCCACTTTTTTGTTTTTTTTAAGCTGTGAGTCATGGTCTCATTAAGTTGCCCAGGCTGGGCTTGAACTCTCAATCTCCCTGCCTCTACCTCCTAAGTAGCTGGGACTATTGGTATGTGCTACCATCCCTGGCTTAGCTCATTCTAGTATTTATTTATTCATGGTACTCGAGACTGAATGCAGGGTTTTTGCACTGAGCTACATTCCCAACTTTTTTAAATTTTGAGACAACATCTCACTAAACTGTCTAGGCTGGGATCAAATTTATGATATTTGTCTTGGCCTCTCAGTACTGGGATTACAACATGTGTCGACTAGCTTATTTTTACTTTACTGAGTATCTGTTTTCTAGAACAATCAATAGAACCATCCTCCCCTTCAGCTTGGGATGAATGGACTCCACGGCCTAGTGCATGCTAGTCAAGGGTTCTTTTACTGAGCTACATCACTGGCCCAAGAATCACTAAATTAGCTGGGTATGGCTGTTGCTCACTCATCATCTCAGCACTCTGGGAGGCTGAGGCTGCAAGACAGAAAGTTCAAACAGCCTGGGTAACTCAGGCACTTAGTGAGGCTCTAGTTCAAAATGTATTTATTTTTGGTTTATTTTGAGAGAAGGTCTGACTAAGTAGTTTTGGCTGGTTCTAATGTTTTTATTTTTTTTGCGGTACCGGGGATTAAACTCAGGACCCCTGTGCGTGCCAGGCAAGCACTTATTCTGCTGAGCTATCTCCCCAGCCCTGGTTCTAAATTTTTGGCAATCCTCTCCCTTCTAAGCACTGGGATCACAGATTTGTTATACCCAGCTCGTCTTAATTAAAAAAAAAAAAAAAAAGTGGAGTTGTAGTTTAATACAAAGACCCTGGATTCAACCTTCAATCCCTGGTACTGAAGTGGGGAGGAGGGAGGGCATCATTGCTTTTTTTTTTTTTTTTGGTGGAACCAGGGATGGAACTCAGGCCCTGCGCTTGCCAGGGAAGCACTTATTCCACTGAGCCATCTCCCCAGCCCCCATCATTGCCTTTTTTGGTACTAGGAATTGAACTGAGGCAAGCACTGTGCGACAGAGCTATATTCTCAGTCCCTGAATTCTTAAAAGTATCTGGTGCCATGCATATTACAGGTTAATAAATACCAAAATAAAATTCAAAAATCATGCAAATTTTGTTCCTACTCTGGTTTTTTTATTGAAGGAAAATGACAGGAGATAAGGGAGAAAGAGAAGCAAGCCATTGAACTGAGACATGGAAGTGTGAAGAAGCAGTGGAGAAGGACATGGTACTTACGGTAAGCACAACTAGCAGTTTAACGTATAGTCTGGAAGAAACCTGATGCAGCAAGTATTAGTACCTTAATGGTGGCGATGTGAAAAGGTGTTGCAATGCCAAACACCGGCATTATTACAGTCTCATACTTCTTATCAATATAGATCTTCATTTCTCGAATATGTGGTTCCTTAGGCATCAGAGACGGGTTTTTATAGGACACATTAGATTTGCGAGCCCTAGAATTAGATTTTAAAAATCCCTGAGTAATGTCTGCCATCACACAGTAATCCTACTGCAATCTCACTGCTCAGTGTGAACACTTACTTCTGAATCTGCTGCTCTCCCTTCTGCTCAGTCAGCCGCCTCTTTGCTTCTTCGTTGAGCTGAGCTGCCAGCTCTTTCTGATGTGCTCTTCGCTTCTCTTCTGCAGTCATCTCATTCTAGTGAGGGAAGAACCCAAGTTGCCAAAACATGCGCATCATATGAGATCGTAATTTAAAAGAACAGTGAACTTACTCGTGTTCTTTCTGTAAGTAAAGCTGCCCGAGAACCTCTTCCCAGAAGGTCTTCTGCTTCATCTTTTTCCTCTTCCTCTTCTTCCTCATCTTCATTCTGTGGGAAAAAGTCATTGTGAGAAAAATCAAATTTAGCTTTCTATTCTTGATTAACTTCTTTGTTGAATTGAAATCCTTCGTGTTTATCTTTGCCCTACCTTTAGAAAAATCCCCACATTCTTTACTTTCTTCTTCACAGAAGTAAGAACTGTAGCTGGGCCATCCTAGAATAAAATGAGAATTCAGACATCAACTTAAATGAAGCACATGCCACATTGAAGCTTACTATAGAGCTGGGCAATGCTTAGCACCTGCTAAATTCTAAAATACTTAAATTAAAATATTTAATTTGAAATTAAATAAATACAACTTTGACTTTCATGATTCCTCATTAAGAACTATAATGTGCAAAGCAACATTAAGGCAATTGTGAAGAAATACAAGTTGGTTTGAAATCTGGCTTGGTAACTTTCCAACAACTGGCAAGTTACTTAAACATCTCTGTACCTGCAGTTCCTTTATCTGTGCACAGGGAGAGAAGAGTACAGGATCTACTGCATAGCGGAACTGCAAACATTCAATGAGTTAACACATAAAATGGTTAGCTCATCATAAAAATCACTAAGTATTTGCCATTGTTATTAAAAATCAATTCCTGCTAAGAGAAAGACAATCACAAAAGACTGCATACTGTCTGATTTCACTTACATAACTGTCTAAAACAAGCAAATCTTTATAGAGATATAAAGCTGCTGGCTGAGCTTAGAGGAACTAAAGGGGAAAGAAGAAAACGGGTTCACTCTCTGTGCTTTCAGGGTCTATTCAGAGGTAATACAAGGTTCAAAAAGTAAAACCTGAGTGTTGGGTGCACAACTGTAAATACATTAAAAATGACCATGCACTTGTAAGATTTAAATGACAATGGAATACCCTTCTCTGACAAAACTAAACAAGAAAAGGGGATAGAAATGAAAGAACATTTTGTATCTGTATACTCAAAATAATTAGGATAGATATACAGCTCCATTCTCTTAATTCAATGAATTAGAGAGGTTTGTTCTAATAGCGTTTGAGACAGGATATCATGGCTGCATCTTGCAGAATGAATAACCAGTAAGACAACAATACGCAACGTATCAATTATCGAAAATGTGCTAGTAATCTGTTGTGAAACTGTTTCATTGCTATTTGGTTCTCAATAAAAATATTTTTAAAAAGTAAAAAAAAAAAAAAGAAAAAAGACCAAATTGTACATTTAAAAAAAAATACATTTTAACTGAATGAACTGTGTAATATGTAGCCTAAGAGAGACGGCGATTACTTTTTCTGTTTTTGAGGCAAGGTATGTAGTTCAGGGTGGACTTGAACTCACTATGCAGTCAAGGGCTGGCCTTGAACTTGAAATGATCCTCCTCACCCAGCTTCTCAAGTGCTGGGATTACAGATGTGCACCCAAAGTTCTGGCTAAAAAAAATTTTTTTTTTCAGTGTGTGTGTGTATGTGTCTGGCTTCGTGGGGTGCGGCATGTGGTACTGGGGATTAAACCACGGTCCCTATGCAAGCAGTTGCTTTAGTCCGCTGAGCTATCCTACTGGCCCAAAATTTTAAAGTAATTTGTTGTCAGGTCATGGAGATAGCTCAGTGGTATAAGTGTCTGCCTAGCAAGTGCAAGGTCCTGAGTCCAATCCCAGGTATGCCCCCCAACGCTAATAATTTGTTGTCAGAATTAGTTCCAGATACTATCATTGTCAAGCAGCTTGGTTTGAATCATTCCCAGTATCTGGGCTATGATTTCTATTCCTACCTGTATCAGTTCAGGCTCATTTACCACTTGCCTTACCTAGAAATTAACAAAGGTTAAAAAAAAAAAAAAAAGCTCTACAAGGTTTAAAATCTGCACCAGCCAAGTGTGTGGCTCAACCTTGCAATCCCAACACTCAAGAGCTTGGCTAACGGCAGGAGGCGGCTACAAATTTGAGGCCAGTCTGGGATACACAGTGAGACCATCTCAAAAAAAAAAAAAAAGAAGGAAAAAAAAACAAAACAAAACAGGATCAAAAAAATATGCACCAAAAGTCAGTGAACATGAAAGGTTTAAGAGGAAACACAGCACTAATATTGTTTAGGCGAGATATCATGTCTGCATCTTGTTCTCTGAATAACTACTAAGAAGACAACGATATGCAATGTATTAATTATTGCAATTGTCCTACTAAACTGTTTTGAAACTACTGCTATTTTATCTTTTTTCTCATTAAAATGAATTAAAAATAAACAAATAAAGAGGAAACATATACCTCATCCACAAGCACTGTGTCACCAATGAATAGGGCATAAGTTTTCTCCTCTGGCTTTTTCCCCTCCTTATTAGTCAGGTCAGAGAATCCCAAATTGATGCTGAAAACCATTCCTACAATGGTCAAACAAGGATCAGTCTGGTTATGAAAGCATGAAAAGTATTAAGATTTACATAAAAAAAGGAGATAAAGCAAAGTGTATTACTCCAAAAAGTATTTTCTTACTGTGCAGCATGCAAAACTTACCCTTCTTCAGTTTGTACTGATTTTTACTATTGATTACTAGAGAGCCTTCACGGAATTCAATCCCCATCCCAAATCTGAAAAGAAATAAAAGTATAGCAACATGCTAAAATTTCTCCTCTGTGGATGAAGTATAATATTCAGTATTCTTTTGGTGCTAAGGAGCAAGCCCAGGGCCTTGAGATGGCAACATGTTGTGCTTTGGGGTTTTTGCAAGGCAAACAATATAGTAAGGACATGTTTTATAGTAGCATTGTAAAATGTATCACCCAAGAATCATATACAAGTGCAGGAAATCTATCTGCACACTAATACTAAAGAATGCAGCTGAGGACCTAGATCCTAATACCCTACATGAGTCCAGCTGAAGTCCTACAGCTCATAATGATGCCTCCCACAAGTCCAACTGGAGGCCCAGAGCTCACGACAAAGTCTCATGCAGGCCTACTTCTTCTCGGATCTGTGCTGGAGAGGCCCAAAGGTCAATGGTGGAAGCTAGAAAGCCTGTGCCAGTGGGATGAGGGATCTGTGCTAGCCAGCTGAGGGATCTGAACTGGAGCTAGGAAGCAATGCTCCAGGTAAGCACCAGAGTTCCCCAAAAGAGCCACAGCATCTTCAGCAACCGTGAGGTCCTGAGCTCCTCCAGCAATGAGGAAAGCCCAGTTCCCATCAGGAAAGCCCATGTAACAAGCTTCTCCATTGGGCTGAGCAGTGCACCATCTTCCCTTCTGGAGCCAGGAAGTAACGCTCAAGATGAGGAACAGAGCTCCTCTAAGCTCATCAGGAAAGCCAGTATGACAAAGTCCTCTAGCAGAACAGCCCAAGAGAACTAGCAGCTTTCAAGTTCCAACAGCTTCTCCAAACAGCATCCTTAACAGTGTTTTCAGCAGCTTCTCTTGTTCTGTCTTTATGCTGCTGGCAACAATCCTCAGGACAGCCTCCTGCACCCAGCACCATGCTAGGTTAATTCAGCTGGGTGTAATAAGCTGACCACCAGTAGATATCCACTACAAAAGGGAAGCACTCTACCAAGGAACCAGATCCCTAATGCTTGCTTTAATTTTTAAGTAAAGCAGGCAAACATGCTGATTTGCTCCTGCTGGTCAGTTAAAGAGGACTCAAAGGTAGTCACTGGCTTGAGTAAGTTGCAAAATCCCATACAGAAGAATTAAGTATCTTCTTGTATTACTTATCAGATCAAAACTTCATTGTGAGGCTGGAGAGATGGCTCAGTGGTCTAAAGCACCTACTTAGAACAAGCTTAGCAAAGCACAGGGACCGAGGTTCAATCCCCCAGCACCACATGCCATCCAGCCCCGCCCCCTGGTGGGCTGAGCGGGCCACACACACACACACACACACACACACACACAGATAAATAAAAATTTAAGAAAAACAACAACAACAACAAAACTTCATTGTGGCTTATTTACCAGTTTAAATTTTAATCTATCATGACATCAAGTTAGCACTTTTCCTATAAGCAATTTAGCAAAGACTATTAAGGATTATTATTACCAAAACAAGAATGACTGAATTAAGAAAGACAATTTTGGAACACTGATAATTAGGTTCATAAAATATGGTATCACTGTTTAGTCTCCTTTTTCAGTTGTTTATGCTTTCTCTCTTCTTAATTTCTTACATATTTCAAGGGTGGGCCAAATAGCTCAGCCATTAAAGTGCCTGCAAACAGGCACAGGGGCTGGGGATTTGATCCCCAGGCCTGCTGTGCCAGCCTCTCCCCCCGCCCCCCGGGGGGGCACTGAGATGGTGATTGAGACTGGGCATGGTTGTGCGAGCCTGCAATCCCACCTCTTGGGATGCTGTGAGTCCGATCTAGTAACAAACCCTGAACACCCCATAGACCCTTCCTTAAAATAGGAAAAAAAAAAATTCTTATACATTTCTCTTTTTCTTTTCTTCTTAAAGTTTTCATGCATATATCTGATAATATGAATAACTGGTTGGAAGACAACACTGTATCACAACAAATACTATGAAATTCATATTACTTTGTGAAAAATGTCCTCAGTTGTATTAACATATACTAGGTATTTTTCTATGTTCCAGGGTCCAAAAAAATTGGGTTTTGTTTTCTGAGTCAGGATTTCACTCTAAAGTTCAGAATGGCCTTGAACTCACTAGGCAGTCCAGGCTGTCCTCAAACTCTTGGTAATCTTGCCTCAGCCTCTTGAGTGCTGGCATTACAGGTGTGCACCACCAGGGCCACCAAGGATCAAAAAAATTTAAGAAATACTAGATTAAATAAAACCTTGAAATAAAAAAAATTTTTTTTTTGAAATAAAATATTAATACAGATCCAGCACAGCCCAGGCCCGACAAGTGTGTGGGAGAGCTTCCGGTTTCCTTGTGCCCGCGGAAATCTCCGGACCAAAATTCAGAAACGCCCTGTGAGTGAGACCCTCTACCGCGTTCTCGGGACCCCTCCACCCCTCCGGAGTCCCCGCCCCCAAGCCTGCCAAGTGAGTGAGAATGTCTGTGACATCTTGGGACCCCCAGATCCATTCCAAGTCCAGGCCCAGATAGTATGTGGGAGAGCTTCTGCGCTCCCCTGTGCCCCCTGGGTCAGGGGCACAACAGAGGGGCACCACAGGTTCACTGTTGTGCCAGAGGGGCACCACAGGTTACCTTCCAATGGCTGCAGCAGGAAGGAGCTGAACACAACAGCTAGACCCAAGCCAGGCACAACTGGATAAACTCAAAATTTAATAGATCTGCACCTGAATTTCAGTAGGTGCTAAGGTTATAACTGCACCAAAGCTCTACACCAAAGGCCAGAGGTCAGTCCTATACGAAATGACAATGACAAGAAGCAAAATGCAATCTCAGGCCTCGAGCCCACCCAGAACAAGTGCAGAGGACACTAGCTCAGCTGAAATGGATGAATTAACAGCGTTGGAAGTAAAGAAACAATAGCAGAAAGGTATAGAGGAACTCAGAGCAGAATCAATTTCTGAAATAAAAAAAGAAATCTCTGAATTCATAACATTTGAAGTAAAGAATCAACTATAGAAACATATGGGGGAAACCCAATGCCCACCCTGAAAAAGTGCAGAGGACATTAGCTCAGCTGAAATGTATGAACTAACAGCATCAGAAGTAAAGTAACATCAGCAGAAAGGTATAGAGGAATTCAGAGCACAGTTAATTTCTGAAATAAAAAAAAAGAAATCTCTGAATTCATAGCATCTGAAACGAATCAAATACAGAAACATATGGAGGAAACCCAATCTGAAAAAAAGTCTGCAGTAAAAGAATTAATAACTGCTTCTGAAGAAGACATTGATAAAAACAGAGAGATTAGAAAAATGATGGATTCCTTGAATGAGCAATAAAGGAAAGAAATAGATCGCATGAAGCAGAGTCAAAGAGATATAGAGGGGCTGGTGAGATGGCTCAGTGCTCTAAAGCACCTACTTGGAACAAGCTTAGCAAAGCACAGGGACCCCGGTTCAATCCCCCAGCACCACATGCCAGCCAGCCCCGCCCCCTGGTGGGCTGAGCTGGCCACAAACACACACACTCACACACACAAAATAAATAAATAAATGTTAAAAAAACCCACAAAAAACAAAGAGATATAGAGGAATTTAAAAATCTCAATCACAAACTTGCAAAACCATTTGAGTGAAAGTGAAGACAGAGTTTCAGATCTTGAAGACGCTGGGGCAGCTAGTGAAAAGGTGAGAAAGGATCTCTTAAAAACAACTAGGATACAAGAAAAAATAATCCATCACCTGCAAGACGATGCAAAGATGAACAATGTGAGACTAATAGGCATCAATGAGGAGTCAATACAAACGATATAAAAAAAACATGGGCAGAAGTAATAGCAGAAAACTTCCCAAATATGAGGAAACAATCTGACTTTCAGGTAACTGAAGCATACAGAATGCCAAATAACTTCAACCCAATTAAAAACATACCTGAGATATATAATAGTCAAGAGTCCAGAAATCCAGCACAAGAATAATATAATCAAAGCTGATAGAGAGAGAAAAGAAGCAGATCACATTCAAAGGAAAACCCATCAGAATTATGGCCGACATCTCTTGACAAACCATGAAGGCAAGAAGAGCACGGAGCAGAGTACTTCAAGCTGTCTATGAAAACAAATTCCAGCCCAGTCTACTTTACCCTGCAAAACTCTCTTTCAAGTTTGATGGAGAAGTACTTCCATGACAAAGAACTAAAGAATTTCATGATGACAAAGCCAACCCAACACAGACTACTAAAAGATGTTCTAGAGAGGGACCAAAATGATCAGAACTCCACGAATGAGAAAAGAAGGAACCCACTAAATGGGGCAAACTATTAAACATAGGAAAAAAGGAGTAAACAACAGGTAAATAACATGTCAATCATAAGGCAACACATCTCAATTTTAACCATGAATGTAAATGGATTCAATTCACCAATTAAGAGAAACAGACTGGCACAGTGGATTAGGAAACAAAATCCGACAATATGCTGTATACAAGAAACACACTTTGAGGCTGGGGAGATGGCTCAGTGGAATAAGCGCTTCCCTGGCAAGCGCAAGGGCCTCAGTTCAATCCCTGGTTCTGCCAAAAAAAAAAAAAAAAAAAAAGAAAGAAACACATTTAACTCATAAAGAAATTCATAGGCTGAAAGTCAAAGGATGGAAAACAATACTACATGCCCCAGCACTTCAGAAAAAAGCAGGGGTAGCAATCCTGCTTTCAGACAGTCTCAACTTCAAACCAAGAATGATCAAACAAAATAAAGGCCGCTATATACTGGTTAGGGGAAAAATTCAAGAGGAAGAGGTAACAATCATAAATATCTATGCACCAAAACGGGAGCACCCTACTATATAAGACAAACCTTAGGGCATGAAAAATCTAAGATCCAATACCACAATCTTAACAGGAGAACTTAACACCCCCTTATCCCAAAAAGATAGGTCAACCAGACAAAAAATTAGCAAAGAAGTAGAACTAAACCTGAGCTTGGAACAAATGGACTTGGTGTACATACACAGTGTTCCAGCCATAACAGCTCAGTACACATATTTTTCACCTGCACATGGGTCAATTTCTAAAATAGAACACATACTAGTCCATAGGTCATGTTTAAATGTATGCAAGAAAACAGAAATTATCCCATGCATATTATCTGACCACAGTGCAATAAAAACGGGAAATAAACAACAAAAGGAATCAGAAAAATACCCAAATACATGGAAATTAAACAACACCCTGGGGCTGGTGAGATGGCTCAGCGGTCTAAAGCACCTACTTAGAACAAGCTTAGCAAAGCACAGGGA
>NW_004524928.1:558983-578155 GCF_000260255.1 Octodon degus
AAAATGGACAGATTCCTAGAAAGGTACAAATTACCAAAACTGAATCAAGAAGATATAACAACTCTCAATAAACCCAGTAACAGCCAATGAAATACAAAATGTAATAAAAAGCCTGCCGACAAAGAAAAGTCTAGGTCCTGATGGATTTACAGCTGAATTCTACAAGAAATTTACAGAAGATATAATCCCAACACTCCTCAAACTTTTCAATGAAATTGAAAAGGAAAGAGTTCTCCCAAAATCATTACTTGAGGCAAGTATTATACTGATACCAAAACCAGGGAAAGATGCAACTAAGAAAGAGAACTACAGGCTGATCTCTCTCAATAACATAGATACAAAAATCCTCAATAAAATCCTAGCAAATAGAATACAGCAAATCATCAAGAAGATCACACACCATGACCATGTAGGATTCATCTCAGGGATGCAAGAATGCTTCAATATTCGAAAATCTATAAATGTAATACACTATATCAATAGAGCGAAATCTAAAAACCACATGATCATCTTGATGCAGAAAAGGATTTTGAAAAGTCCAACACTCATTCATGTTCGAAGTCCTACAGAACACTGGACTAGAAGGCCTCCACTTCAATTTGATAAAAGTGATCTATGACAACCCAACGGCTAACATAATTCTAAAAGGGGAAAAACTGAAATCTTTTACTCTCAGATGTTGTACAACACAAGGATGTCCTCTATCACCACTCCTATTCAATATAGTTTGGGAATCATTAGCTAGAGTCATTAGACAAGAGGGAGAAATAAAAGGAATAAGAATAGGTAAAGAAGTTAAATTATCATTATTTTCAGATGACATGATACTTTACTTGGAAGACCCAAAAAACTCCACCAAGAAGTTACTAGAATTGATACACAAATTCAGTAGCAGAGCAGGATACAAAGTCAGCACCCAAAAGTCAATAGCATTTCTCTACACAGATAACAAATACACTGAGAGGGAAATTAGAGAAACAATACCTTTTACAATAGCACCGCGGAAAATGAAATCCTTTGAATTCATCTAACTAAAGAAGTCAAAGATCTTTTCAAGGAAAATTACAGTACTCTAAAAAAGAGATCGTAGAAGATTTCAGAAAATGGAAAGATATTCCCTGCTCCTGGACAGGAAGAACCAACATCGTGAAGATGGCCATACTCCCAAAATTGTTGTACCGATTTAATGCAATGCCTATATAACTACCACCAACACACCTCCCAGACCTAGAGAAATCGCTCCTAAAATTTATGTGGAACCAGAAAAGACCTAGAATAGCAAAGGCAATCCTGGGCAATAAAGACAAGGCAGGAGGCATTACAATTCCTGACCTAAAATTATACTACGAAGCTACTGTGATAAAATGAGCATGGTCCTGGCAACAAAATACACTTGAGGATCAATGGAATAGATTAGAAGATGCAGAGACCTCTACGAACACGAAGGCCCCTTCGACAAAGGGCCCAAACACACTGGAAGAAAGATAGCCTCTTTAACAAATAGTGCTGGAAAAACTGGCTCTCTACATGCCGAAAACTAAAACTTCACCCAGGTGTACCATGCAGTAAACTAAAGTCAAAATGGATTAAAGATCTAAAAATTAAAACAGAAACACTAAATCTCCTGGAAGAGAAAGTAGGAGGCACTCTTAAAGACATAGGGGTAGGCAAAGAGTTCATGAACAAAAATCAAATTGCAGGGGTAACACTTGAAAGAATTAACAACTGAGACCAATGCTTATTGAGAAGTTTTTGCATATCAAAAGAAATTACCAACAAAGTGAAAAGACAACCCACAAATTTGGAAAAAAATCTTAACTAATAAGCATTCAAAGGTCTGCTCTCTAGAATTCGTAAAGAACTAAAAAACATTAGGCAAAAATAAATAAATAAATAAATAAAAGTTACACCGGGGAGATGGCTCAGTGGAATAAGCGCTTCCCTGGCAAGCACAAGGACCTGAGTTCAAGCCACGGTTCCACAAAAAAAAAAATAAATAAAAATAAATAAATAAATAAATAAAAAATAAATAAATAAAAAACATTCGGGCCCCTAAATTTAAAGATCCAATCCAGAAATGGGCATCTGGATCATAGGATGAAATCAAAGAAGCGAACAAATATATCATAGGACGAAATCAAAGAAGCGAACAAATATATGAAAAAATGCTCCATACCACTAGCCATCTGTGAAATGCAAATTAAAACAACACTGAGCTACCATCTCACCCCAGAAAGATTGGCTATCATAAAGAAATCAACCAACAACAAATGTTGGAGAGGCTGTCGGGAAAAGGGAACCCTTCACCACTCCTGGTGGGATGTAGAGTGGTGCAACCGTTATGGAAATCAGTGTGGAGACTCCTTAAGAAAGTAGGACTGGGGGAACTTTCCAGAACGTGCTGAGAGGTGGAGGAGCGGCTGCTGCTCAACCTGCACACGGCTACCCGCTCCTTCCTGTCTACCTGACCGCGGCCTAGCCCGCTCACCGCCTGTAGAAAATGGTGAAGGAAACGACTTATTTTTTATTTTATTTTTTATTTTTTTGGTGGTACTGGGGATTGAACTCACAACCTTGTGCTTGCCAAGCAGGCGCTTATTCTACTGAGCTATCTCCCCAGCCCAAAAAGTACATATTTAGAAGACCAGAATGACAGGCATTCCAAGCATGACCCTTCTATTACACATTGCTGTTGTAGTGTAGTTGCTTGGTTCACAGGTATCACTATATATAGCTTAGTCAGGGTGAGAATCCTACCAATTAACTGCTAGTTTCAAAAACCTGCTGATACTTCTCAGGGTCATTGCCTTGCCCATCTTGTGCGTATAAATGTATGGCTTTGTCCCTGTCCTGTTTCCCAGCTTTTCTTCTTGCCCTCTCATTGTCCAATCCTCAAGTTCTCGTTTTCCTTTTAATTGTGTTATACCTATTGGTATTTCTTCTTTTGAGTTCCTATACTTGGGAGACTATGATATTTATACATGTGGGTCTGGTTTATTTTGCTTATGTCCTCAAGTAGCATCCTCTTAAATATGAAGGCTTCGAGTTTGTCATTCTTTATAGCTGAGTAATACTCCATTGTATAAAATACCACATCTTTTTCAACCATTCCTCATGTGACAGGCATCTTTTTGTTTCCAAGATTTAGCTATCACAAGTTGTGCTGCTATAAACGTAGGTACACATATATCACTATGATAATGACGTTTTCAGTTCCTCCGGGAAAATTCCCAGTAGGAGAATAGCTGGCTTGAATGGGATTTCCAGTCCTACTTTCTTTTTTTTTTTTTTTTGCTTTGTAATCAGTATATTAAGACATTCATACATTTTAACAATTGCTTAAATTTTTTTTTTTAAATTTTTTTTTAATTTTATTTATTAGAGAGGGAGGGAGAGAGAGAGAGAGAGAGAGAGAGAGAGTGGTGTGTGTGTGTGTGGCCAGCTCAGCCCACCAGGGGGCGGGGCTGGCTGGCATGTGGTGCTGGGGGATTGAACTGCGGTCCCTGATGCTTTGCCAAGCTTGTTCTAAGTAGGTGCCTTAGACCACTGAGCCATCTCTCCAGCCCCCAATTGCTTAAATTCTGATACCCAGAATAAGCATGTGAACATACGACTTTTTTAACATACACGTAAAGCTATTCATCATAATTTGCTATACTATTACCATTAAATTACAGTTACTTTGGAGCATTAAGTCAAATGGGTTAAAGTAAGCCTGTAACATACCTATGGAACACCTTCTTATAATACACGTGCAAATGACCTTTTCATGTGGTCTCTTTACTTTAATTTCAAAGTTACCCAGCTCTGAAGTCACAACTCAAGCGCTTATCATGGTCCAAAGAGAAGGGAAAAACAATGTAACTAGGAGTGGTCAACAGTTTTATATATATAACCTATACTGTAACATTAGGTAACTCAATTGCGTCCCAATTTTTTTTTTTTTTGGCAGAACCAGGGATTGAACTCAGACCCTTGCGCTTGCCAGGGAAGCGCTTATTCCACTGAACCATCTCCCTGGTCCCTTCCAAATTTTCTGATCAAGGAGATTATGGGGCCACAGAGCAATGATTCATGATGTAGAGTGTACCTAAGGAGAGTCATCTGGAGAGAAAACATTCTCTCAGGCTTTCACAGAGAGCAAACTGGTTAAGCAATTGACTTAAGCAATGACTCATCCACATGGCTGACACTGACAAAGGATCTGTAACCTGCGGTACAGGGCCTCAGGATAAATCCTGAAGGGACTTGAGTGACTTTATCAGATACAAAAGTTACATTTCTTGTTATATAGGTCTTGCTTTATCTTGGTCTTAACCATTCTGCAGAAAAAGTATAAAAACGAGGTAAAAAAAAAGTAAAGCCATATTAATATGCTCAGCTGTGAAAGGCTCAAGTCAACAACTTTTGTGGATAACCCACTAGTATTGTGAACTGCTGGACGGTGTTGGATTGTTTTGCTGAATTTACGCACCTATAGTATTTATTTATTTATTTATTTATTTCTATTTTTTATTTTTTTTGCGGAACTGGGGATTGAACTCAGGCGCTTGCCAGCCAAGCACTTATTCCACTGAGCTATCTCCTTAGCCCCACCTATAGTATTTAGATGCCAAAGGAATACCCATTTCTGACAGACTAAAGAAAAAAAATAGGGGGGGCTGGCAAGATGGCTCAGTGGTCTAAAGCACCTACTTGGAACAAGCTCGGCAAAGCACAGGGACTGCAGTTCGATCCCCCAGCACCACATGCCAGCCAGCCCCGCCCCCTGGTGGGCTGAGCTGGCTGCACACACACAATAAATAAATAAATAAATAAATAAATAAATAAATAAATGTATGTTTAAAAAAAAGAAAAGAAAAAAAAGAAAAAAATAGGGGATACAACAGAAGGGCCATTTTGCACCTGTATATGCAAAATAGTTAGGATAAGACATACAGCTACTTTGGCTTTATTCAATGAGAAGAAAGATTTGTACTAATAATGTTTGGACAGGATATCCTGTCTGCATCTTGTACTATGGATAACCACTAAGATGATAACAATGTACAATGTATTAATTATTGAAACTGTCCTATTAACCAGCTTTGTAATTGTCTCTTTGATATTTGTTTCTCAATAAAATTTTAAAAATGTATTAATACATCTCAGGTATGTAATATGCAAATATGAGCTAATTTGACTATGGAATAGTTACTGGCTATAACATACTGGCTAATAAAATTTCTACCCATATACCTGGGAGAACAAAATTTTTCCCATTTTCTCTGATAAAACCACAGGCTTGGCATAGTTAAGTTTGCTACTCCATAAATATGGCCAAAAAAATCAGTGAATTTTTTTTTTTTTTGGCGGAACTGGGGATTGAACTCAGGCCCTTGCGCTTGCCAAGGAAGCGCTTATTCTACTGAGCCATCTCCCCAGCCCCAAAAAATCAGTGAATTTTTGCCAATCATAAAAGCTCACTGAGTGACAATATACACTAAAACGTACCCTAGATTTTTGGTAATTTTGTTCAGCAGCTCTGGCTTCTGCTTTTTAACGACATCCATGATAGCATTATATACATCACAGATCTTCACACCTAGTAACAAGACAGAAAGGAGACAATTATAAAATATTCTTCAGAAGCTACATTTGAAACAAAAAGTTTTCTTTTCTTTCTTTTTTTTTTTTTTTTTGAGACAAGGTCTCACTATGCAGTCCAGGCTGGCCTTCAACTTGCTATGTAGCCCAGGCTGGCCTCCAACTTTCAGCATTCGTCCTGCCTCAGCCAACCAAGTGTTAAGATTACAGGTGTAAATCACTATGCCCAGCCTTTTTAAAAAAAATCTATTAAATCCCCTAAAGCAGTGTTTCTTTGTGAACTAAAGAATGCGACATCAGGGATGACAGGGACTAGAAATTTACACTTTCAAATATGGTCTGCCCAGTCATTATCACTTATCTGAGGAATCACTGATCCAGGAGCACTGTGAATTAAGTGAAACACTTCAAAGGATGACAAATAGGATTACATTACATTAAAGTTGTTATGTATTTTGAAAATCAGACCTTTGTAGTAGGCCCACTTCAGTCAGTACTAAATGTATGAACTATTATTAGAACATTAGCCCTAATTTTCCAGGATCTAGTCTAGGAATGACATGTCAAGTCAGAGGACACCAGATATTGAGGCCTCAAAGGGAACTTTATGCTCTACCTATGTCTGTGACTTTCAACAGGAATTCTTGAGACCAGTTCAAAGATATCATGGAAGAATGGAGTTAGAAAGTTCTGCCCAGGTGTTGGGTGGGTTTATGAAATGGTTTAAAACAAAATTTCACTGAGCCAGCTGGGAATGTGGAGTCCAAACAAAAGTGGAGTCAAGTTCCTTGGTTTCTTTTAAGGTAGTTTCTTACTTAAGAAGGTTGCTAATATTCTATGCTTAGGCTAAGATTTTTGGTATCTTTGGTATCCATTTAATGTAGGATTAGTGCAACATGTTCTGTTGGCAGAGCTCCTAGTTCTCAGACCTTTATAAAATGAAGAATACCAAAGTCAGGATGTTTTATGAAAAAAAAAAAGATGTTTTATGAATATATAACACAAAGCTCTAACAACAAATCAGAGACTTCTGTAAACACCAATGTAAACCACAATGACCACTCATATCTAAAAGAAAAGTAGATCTAATATTTATATCCTAGTACAATTCAAGGTAAGCAGACTCTTACTCCACTTTTAGTATGAAAGTCTCAGGGATATAAACTTACATTAACACTAATGGTACTTTTGTTATGTGATTTCTGAACTTTCTTTTCTAAGGCACCTCACCATGTCTTAATTGCTTTAGCAGCTCCTCTTGAAGCTGGAGCAAGAAGTTGTAATTTTCTTGAACTTCCTGAGAAGGGTCAACCATCAACGTGCGAACAAGATTGGAACAGTAAGATTTGAAGCGAATACCCATGGCACAAGTGATGGCCCCAAAATGCATATGATTCTTGTCACTAGAGACAAAAGAAGAAAGCATTACATTATCAAAACTAACAAGTTCTTGGTACCATTGGCACAGAAGACCTGCAATTAGTGTTTTACCCCAAGCTGTGTCTGAATACTGACTTAAACTTTTTAAAAAAATAACTGTATTAGGAACTGGAGTAAAAATCTGATTAAACTATTGGGATAAAAATTCAGGGAAATAATAAGTACTGTTGTGTTCTAAAAATGGAAGGATTTAAGTTATACCCATTCTGGGCTAACAGTCTAGCTGGAAGTTACTTGTCCACAAGCCTTTATCAATTGTGGGTTTGTAATTAGTCTCTTCAGAATCACTAGAGCAAATCACATTCTTATTTATTCATTTTTTCATGGAACATTTTTATTTGAAAGCATATCTGAAAGACAATCTCTGGTTATCTGGATTTGGGTTTTTGGAAGACATTTTCTTAAAAAGTAAGCCTGTCCACAAAAATGACTACCAGAATTATCTGACAACAATAAAATTTAAGTTTTCAAATAAAAATTAGAATTCTGAAGCACTGTATCTGAATTCCCAACATTCACTCAAATTTTTTTCAAATGACATTCTTTACAGCACTTGCTAAAATTTGAAGTATTTCCTTTTAGAAATCTAATACCATTTTAATTGCTTTCAGAATACTTTGCATTTTTCAGTATTTTTAATAATTTGGAAAAATGTTTACAATCAAATGATAAGAAATAATGCTGGCATGGTGACAGACACCTGTAATCCCAGCTATCTGATAACTGAGCAGAAGGATAGGGAGTTTGAGACGAGCCCAGGCAACCTAGCATGACCCTTTGTGCAAAACAGAAAGTCAGGCATGGCAGTACACGCATATAATCTGAATATCTGGGAGGATGAGACAGGAAGATTGTGAGTTTTGAATCTAGTCTAGGCTACATAATAAGTCCAAGGCCAGGCTTGACCACATAGTAAGACACTGTCAAAAACTAAACAAAACAAAGGGCTGGAAGTGCTTAGTAGAACATTTGTCTTACCATGTGGGAGTTCCTAGGTTTAATCTCAGTGCAAAAAAATAACAGTAACAGATATAGCTGGCAGACCACTCAAGATAAGTTTTTTTAAAAAAGGCTAAAAGCTACAATACTTAGAATATTCTTGGCCGGGGAGATAGCTTAGTGGAATAAGTGCTTGCCTGGCAAGTACAAGGTCCTGAGTTCAATCCTTGGTACCACCAAACAATCAAACAAAAAAATATTCTTGAGTTTTTATGGTTACTTTATGAAATAGTTCTCATACTTACCTCACCACACTAAACTTGAGATTATAGTTGCCACCACTCTGAATGATTGGAGGGTAACACATTTCCACAGTAGAAGGATCTGCTCCAGCCAGGTATTTTTTCTCTTCAATGGCCTTTTCCACAGACTCAGCCAGCTTACTATGTCGAACTTTCTATAAGAGCAGCCAGAAGCAAAATGACACTTACTACAGGATGAGACACAGGGATGTGAGGTATTTGGACATTTCTTGAAGATATGTCCTAATATAACTTATGATTTACGTACTAATACATACAAAGAAAATTTGGAAAACTATGGGGAATTGACAGTTATTCCAATGATCCTTAAGTAAAATAATGGGTAATCTCAAAACCCAGTGTTGTTTTGAAAGATGGCACAATTATCACCAACTTATTCATAAACATTAGCCTTAAAAACAGCTGAACAGGGGCTGGTGAGATGGCTCAGTGGTCTAAAGCACCTACTTAGAACAAGTCAAGCTCAAGCAAAGCACAGAGACCTCGGTTCAATCCCCCAGCACCACATGCCCGCCCGCCCCCTGGTGGGCTGAGCTGGCCACACAATAAATAAATAAATAAATAAATATAAAAAAAAAAAAAGCAAAACTTTAAAAAAAAAATTAAAACAAAAACAAAAACAAAAAAAAACAGCTGAACACACAACAAGAAACTTGCCAAGTAGGCACTTATTACTACTTCACTGTAACACTAAAAAGATCCCCCCTTCTCCAGTTACCTCATCTGCATCAACTATTTCCATGACTCTTTCCTTGAAGAATTTGTTGAAAACCTCAGAGGTGATACTGGCTGCTTTCTTCATTAGGTTGAGCTCCCCGTCCTCCTTTACTGCGATGGTATATGCCACAACTGCACTGATATCTATCTGCAATCACAGCAACACATTTTCTCACACTCAAATATAAAACTATGGAAGAAACACATCTTTCTACATCTGTTATCACTTGATTATTTAACAAATTCCATCAGTAGTCCGTAAGATGTTCAAATAGTCTCTCTCTTTTTGATATCATGAACTGAACTCAGGACTTGGGCCTGCCAGGCTGGTGCTTGTACTGCTGAGCTGTATCCCCAATTAGTCTCTTGAATAAAAACTTAAAATAGTTTTTCTTTTTTGCAAAGTAACTGTTTGAAGAGGCATAAAACTACTGCACCACTTAAATTGTAAATTTTCCTTTCTAATTTTATTTCTCAAAGATTTTTATAAATGTTGAAGGAAGGTAAGTAGGAAGGCAGGGAAAATGAAAGCACAGAAGTTTGTCCTGGACATGAGACTTTTCCTTGCCATCATTCCTGGCTATACAAGAGATTTTTCTAAGTTTGCAACACTGAAGGGCCGGGACTATTTCTTAAACTCCATTTTCTTTCTTTTTCCTTGTATTTTAGGGTGTTCAGAGTCTCACTAATAGATAGGACTCTTAGTGATCCACCTGTTTATAGCCTCCCAAGAGCTGGGATTATAGGCATGCACACACACCCAGTCTCAATCGTCTCAGTGCCTCCAGGGGGGAGGGGGACTGCCATGGCAGGCCTGGGTACTGAACCCTGGCCCCTGCTTGCAGGCACTTTAATCTGCTGAGCTATTTGGCTGGCCCATAATACTATTTTCTTACTAAAAAGTAAAACTGTGAAACTTTTTAGCTATGGGTGGTGAAAACAAAAATATGAACAAATACATGGTTTTCCCAAAACAAATGTTCTGCAAGATCTGTTCTGGAGACCTATATGCTTCTGTCTTCTCAATGCTTAATCTGCTGCTTTCCAATTGTATTCTTACTTTGTCAAAGCCCTCTTTGTTGAGGCAGTCATTCCAGCTCTTCATGAACTCTCCAGGGAATTTGTCTTTGCTGAACACTCCAATCTTCTTGCCATTCTTGCTTTCTTTAATAGCTTCAATCATTTTGTCAAAACTGTTCTTATTACTTTCATTCTATCAGTGCCACAGGGAAGAATAGGGTCTGTTAGTTTTAGAAATACGTAACTATGTTCTAACTAATAATAACCAGCAAGGAATATCCTATACACCATGGAAATAATAAATTCTGCCCTAGTCCTTCCTTACCTACTTTTTAAGAAGAGACTGTAATACAGATTAACACAAAATATCTTCAGATATTTTTATATGCTTAAGTGAAACTACCATGTAAATTGATAAGATTATTCATTTTCTTAAGAAAAGCTGAAGAACACATAGGCAAACAAAATTCTGAGAAAAAATTTGCTATTTATGTGGGCAGTATGACAAAAAGATCATATTTGATAAAAACTAAATATGAAGTATCTACAAATTTTTAATACTGAATATGTACACTATAAAACAAGAATATGAACAAAACATTTCAAAATAATATCAATTATTTGGCATATATAAATCAATCAATCTTTCTTGCTTTTCTTTCTTTCTTTTGGAGACAGGGTCTCTCTATGTAGGCCAAGGTGGCCTTGAACTCACTATGTCACCTAGGCTGGCCTTAACTTGCAGTGAACCTCCTGCCTCCATCTCTGAAGTGCTGGGAATACAGGTGTGCACTACCATGCCTAACAGATTTTCTTGAAGATATTTAAGGTTATCTGCTCTGAATAAAGAACTCAGATGAAGCCAATACATTAATAGCACCCTGGAGAAAAGCCAGATAAATCAATATTCACTGGAATTACATAGCCTACTTAGTTTGCTGTAAAACTAACAGGGTTTTAGAACACTTTTTTATTTTACATTTTTTTCCGGTGGTATGAGGGATTGAACTCAAGACCTTGCGCTTGTCAGGCAAGTACTTATTCCACTGAGCTATGCCCCAGCCCTAGAACACTTTTTTCTAACCAACAACAAAAATATGACAGAGTTTGTAATTACAACCATAATCAGTTACTATTCTTTTGAATTTGTGACCTTGAAACTTTCTCACGACACACTGCTTGTCAGTTCTAACCTTTTCTCGTACGAGCAGAGTTATGGCAGGGGCTCCATTAGCATTCTCATTGCCCTTAGTGTTGGCAATCTGTTTCAAGAACTCCACTTTTTTCTTGCTGGCCATAAAGATGATTTTATCATCACAGAAGACCATGATTGTATCAGTTAGTTCATAACCAAAGAGCCATGTCTATGGAAGAAAATAACAGAAACAACAGTATTTACACATTAAAAAATGAATTTATTCATGTATAAAAATACAATATCTCAGTTTATGAATGTTTCTGTCTGAAAATAATTTGGTTCTCAAAATAAGCATTTGACAAAATTGTTGACTCTATTCGTAAATCCCACGTCAGCTAATAAACACAACCATGGTCATCTCTCCCAAGATCACAAAACAAATTTAAGCTTATTAACCAAGGTACCAATGTATTAGTAGATAAATATTTGGAGTTAAATTCAGAATAGCCCAGGGTGAGGTGGTGTCACTGTGGATATGAATGTAACAAGCTGGGTCAGGGACTGACAATTCAATAGAGTTGAATAATAGGTACATTACTTATTTTATCAGTCAATTACTTTATCTGCTTTTTTTTTCTTTTCTTTTTTTTGCAGTACCGGGTATTGAACTCAGGACCTTGTGCTTGCTAGACAAGTACTTATGCTACTGAGCTATCTCCCCAGGCTCTTAATCTGCTTTTATATGCTTGAACTATTTGTAATAAAAACCATCAAATCTTGTGTACAACTTGTATTTCTTTTTATGTGTCTGCTGCTGGCGTACCCAGGCCCTTATGTATGTTAAACAACCAATCCACCCTCAGCCCCTGGACAGTTTGTTTACAGGTACTGTAGCACTGGTTTGGTTTTTTCCAAGACGTGGGTCTCACGGTCATGTAGTTTAGGCTGACCTTAGACTCACTATGTAGTCCAGGCTGGCCTTGAACTCAGTGATCCTCCTGCTTCAACCTCCCAAGTGCTAGGATTGCAGGTGTGTGCCACCATGCCTGGCCTGTGCAGCACTTTAAGCAAGTCATTTTCTTCCTTTTCTCATGTTTTTGTTTATGGAATACACAGCTGGAATGACTGGGAGTTGTCCAAGAAATTCTGTACCTGATGCATGAATTTCACGGACAGCAGAATAGACATGGGACAAGCCTGGGTTCCTGACTACTATACAAAAGAAATACTATGTCACCCAACTATATTTAAATTTCTCTGTTAAATGTAATTAAATGTATACATACTATGTATTTATTTTTTCCTATTTTTAAGCCAGTGCTAAACTCAACTGAAGGTCACATGATGCTGGAAATCCTCTATATGAACGGCAGCCATTATGGAGGACCTGAAACATAGCTGGTGGGACTTAGAGAATTTTCTGGTGGAGCAATAGATCACATCTTGCGCCTCCTGAATGCTGAGCATGTGCATTGCAAATTAGTGGCATACTAGACCCAGGAACTCAGTTTTATTGTGGCCACTACAGTGCAGTAGATCCTAAGAGCTGAAAATTATATAAACCTCTCACCTGTAAGGCAGTTGATTTGGCATAAACAATTTCTTCATCAACACCCACTGATACAACAATTGCATCAATGCTGGCATATTCATCTTCTCCTTTCTGGAAAGAACAGGTAATTTAGTTACTTTGCACATTAGCAAGAAAGGATAACAGTTGTCAGTATGGGATGGATGGGCAGATAAAATTATTTTCCAACAGAAATTCTAAGTTTAAGGTTCATGCTTGTCTGACAATCTCACCATAATTTACTATTTTTTGACTAGTTTCACTGAGATAAAATTCATATGTAAAGGCTGGCCAGATAGCTCAGTGGATTAGAACACCCGCTTAGGCAGACCCAGGGATTAGGGTTCAATCCCTGGTGTGCCATGCCAGTTCCACCCCTAAGGCATGCTGACATGGTGAATGAGACTGGGTGTGGTGGTGTGTTCCTGTAATTTCAGCTTGGGAGGCTGAAAACAGGAGGATCACTATGAGTCCTACAGTGTAGTGAGACTCTGTAGACCTCATACTAAACATATACTTTTAAAAAAAATTTTTTTTGGCCAGCTCAATCTGCCCTAAGGGCGGGGCTCGTGTGGCATGTGGTGCCAGGGATTGAACTGCAGTCCCCTGTGCCTGCCTAAGTAGGAGCTTTAGACCACTGAGGTAGCTCGCTGGCCCCTTGTACTAAATACATTAAAAAAAAAAAAAATCACATGCAATGAAATTCTCCCTGGGGCTGGGGAGATGGCTTAGTAGAATAAGCACTTGCCTGGCAAGTGCAAGGTTCTGAGTTCAATCCCCAGTTCCAAAAACAAAACAAAACAAAACAAAACAACCAATTCCCCACTCAGAAGTACAAACTGTAATGTTTATAATACTCTAGTATGTAATTATGAGTATTTCCTAATCTTAGAACACTTTCATCTCCTTCCTCAAAATCCTGGCCATTAGCAATTACTCTTTATCTTTCTCTGCCTCTTCTCTATAGACAAGCAACCATACTACCCATCTCTATGGATCTACCCATTCTGGATATTTCATATAAATGGAATCATCACATGTGGCTTTTGTGTGTGGTTTCCTCCACTTAACATGTTTCCAAGGTTCATCTGTTTTGTAGCATTCTTTTTTGAGTCAAGTATTTTATCAGGTGCATATGCTACATACATCAATCCCATCATCAACCAACTGGGTATTTGGGTTGTTTCCACCTTGTGGCTAATTATGGACAGTGCTGCCATGAACATTTGTGTATCCCCCACACCTCAGATAGTGGGGACTAAACCCAGCACATCTGAATGAGCTGTACTCCCTGTCCTCTTAAAATCTGAGATATGATCTTGCCAAGTCACTAAGTTGCCCACACTGAGCTCAAACTTGTGATCTTCCTGCCTCAAACCTCCCAGAGTGCTAGGTCCACAGAAGTGAGCCACAACACATGGCATAAGTACTAGTTTTCATGTGCACAACATTTCTTGGGTACCTATCTAGGAGAGGAATTGTTCAGCTATATGCTAACTCCATGTCTAACCTTTGTTGTTTAGTACTGGGAACTGAACTCAGGACCTGGCACTTGCCAGGCAGGCACTTGTGCGTCTGAATTACATCACTGGCTCCATGTCTAACTTCTTGAGGAGCCACAAATTGTTTTCCAGTGACTACATTGTTGTAAGTTTCTAATAGGAACATATGTAGGATCCAATTTTTCCACAAGTTGGCCAACATATTACATTTCTTCTTCTAGTATCAAATGGATATAAATTAGTATTTTACTATATAGTTTGGATTTGAATTTCCCTCATCGCTAATGATAATGACACCATTATATCTTTTTGGAGAAATTCCTATTCAGATCAGTCTGATTTTTAAGGAGATTATCATTCTATAAGTTTAATATTTTTTATGTTCTAGGTACAAGTCCTTTATCAGACACAGTTTGCAAATATTATCTCTCATTCTGTGAGTCTTTCTTTTTATATAGCACAAAATTTTCTAATTTTGCAGAAGTCCAATCTCTTTTCTTCTGCTTCTGATATATCGAGACTGCTTGTTAACCCAAAACCATGAAGATGCATGTACTTCTTTTTCTTTTTTTCAGACAAGATCTTGTTATGTAGTCCACGTGGCCTTTTAACTCACTACAGAACCCAGGCTGGCCTTGAATTCATGGCAATCCTGCTGGCTCAGCCTCCCAAGTACTGGGATTACAGATGTGGACCACCACACCCAGCTTGACATACAATGCTCCTATCAGAGCTTAGTTTTAGGTCTTACATTTAAGTGTCACTTATTCTGAATAAGTCTTGTGGAACTTATTCTTTTGCATGTGAATACTCTGCACAATCACATTTGTAGGAAAGAAATCTTCCTCTCAAGTGTCTTGATACCCTTTGTCAATCAAACATCCATAAATATGAGTTCATTTCTGGGCTCTCAATTCTATTTCCATTGAACTAAATATAAGTCTGTCCTTCTGCCAGTCCCACACTGTTTTGCTGATGTAGTTTTGTAGTAAGTTCTGAAATCAAGATATATGTCCTTCAAAAATAAGTTATCTAGGAAAGCTCTATGACAAAAGAATTATTATTATTATTATTATTTTTATTTATGTGTGTGTGTGTGGCCAGCTCAGCCCACCAGGGGGCGGGGCTGGCTGGCATGAGGTGCTGGGGATTGAACTGTGGTCCCTGTGCTTTGCTAAGCTTGTTCTAAGTAGATGCTTTAGACCACTGAGCCATCTCACCAACCCTGACAAAAGAATTATAATTCTGACTTTCTCTAAGAAAAACAGCTACGTAAGACTTCTACATTTTAAAGCTTCTAGTTGTCAATAAAAATTCACCAAACCAGGTGTGGTGGCCTATGTTTGCAATGCCAGTACTCTCTGAGGGTGAGCCAGAAACTCACAAAGTTCTAGCCCAGCAGGGGCACTTTTGTACAATCCTGTTTCAAAACTAAATAGCTAACTAAATAAATAAATAAAATGCCTGGAGATATACCTTAGTGTGAACACCCTAGGTTGAAATTCCAACACCATAAATACAAACAAATAAACTGAAGGTTCTGTTGTAATTCTCTACCTAATGAAATAAGTAATGTAAAGAAATTACCTATATGCACCCCTCCACTGAGAATTTTTTTTCTTTTAGGTTGGCAATATTTTATCATTAATTCTCATTATGATGCAAAAGCAGTAATAGTTAAAGCTGCTAGTGCCTTAGTATCAATCAAAGCAAACCATCAAATTGTACTTCACTACTATGCAATGAAGAGACAAATACTAATCATTAAATCTCCTTCATGCGGTAATTACTATCAGCTGGGGGTGGCAGCTCATTCCTGTAATCCTAGTACTTGGGAGGCTAAGGCAAGAGAATCGTGAGCTAGAGGCCAGCCAGGATTACACATGACATTCAAAGCCAGTCTGGACTACATAGGAATCACTTCTCTGCCTTTTGGTTAAGATCAAGTGTGACTACATAAGAGACCCTATTTCAAGCAAACCAAACCAGCCACTAAAAAAGAGATTATTCTGTGTAAAGAAAATGACAGTTTCAGGGGCCGGGGAGATGGAATAAGCACTTCCCTGGCAAGCGCAAGGGCCTGAGTTCAATCCCCGGTTCCACCAATAAATAAATAAATAGGAACTGTAAAAAAAAAGAAAAAGAAAAGAAAATGACAGTTTCACACTAAAATGTGATAGTTGTCTCAAGGACCAGCATTTGTAGTTATGTGAGTAGAAAGCTGAGCTCAGCAGACTTTGGGTATGTGGCACACAAGTTCTCATAACTGAAGCTCATCTGTCAACTTCAGGACAACTGATGTATGTGCTCCCAATGATAAAATTTGAGTTATTGTGTAAAACAGCTTTCATTTCACTTGATACATTTCCTACTTAGGAATTTTCTGATGAAATCAGAGATATTAACATTTCTTTGAAGAAATGTGTCAACATTTGGAAGATTTGCACAACTGAAGGAACTAGTATTTTCCAAATAAGCAATTCATGTTACAGTCACCCATAGATAAAAGTTTTTAGGGGCCAGGGAGATGGCTCAGTGGAATTAGCGCTTCCCTGACAAGTGCAAGATCCTGAGTTCAATCCCCAGTTCCTCCAAAAAAAAAAAAAAAAAAAAAAAAGTTTTTAATTTGAGATAATAACGTATGAAAAGTTCACCATTGTACATTCAGATTTCACACTGTAAATTTTATGAGATTATGACTTGAAGAATTTTAGTCCAGTAACAAAGAATGCCCACAGGTATCATGAAAGATTCAACTATCTTCCTTCTCCAAGTATGCCGGCTGCACAAGGGCTCCCTTCAAAGCCAGACTACATGGGTTTTAATCCTTATTTATTGTGATCTAACCTTTCTGATTTTCAGTTTTACTGATCTCACCGGTGTTGTCTTCGGAATTATGAGCTACAAAAAATTACATATAGAGTGCCTCCTCATAGAAACTATTTAGAGCGGCTGGGGAGATGGCTCAGTACAATAAGCACTTGCCTGGCAAGCACAAGGGCCTGAGGTCAATCCCCAGTTCCACCAGAAAAATAAGAAACTATTTAGGTAGTTGCAATTACTACTGAAGATTAAAATAACTATTTACTAAAACACTACTATATGTCCTAACTCTGTTGTTACTGAGTTCAAAGATTAGCTAAGTGAAGATTATTACAGAATACATTACAGTGAAACTTTTTTTTGTCTTTTGTATTTACTACATGTTCTCACTACACAGATCAGACTTGTAGTGATCCTCCCACTTTCAGCCTCCCACAAGCTGGGATTACAAACACGTGCCACCACGGTTTGTGGTACTGGGGATTGAACCCTGGTCCCTGAATCAGCTTAGCAGGTGCTTTAATCTGGTGAGTTATCTGGCTGGCAATGAAACATGTTTTTAAAGTGCATAATTTGGGCCAAGGAGACAGCTCAGTGGAATAAGCGCTTGCCTGGCAAGTGCAAGGTCCTGAGTTCGATCCCTGGTACCGCAAAAAAAAAAAAAAAATAAAATAAAATAAAAAATAATAATAAAGTGCATAATTTAAAAAATTATTTTCTTTTAATGTTTATAAAATTATTTTATTTATATGGCTTCAAATATTCAGAAAATGTCTGATCAATAAGCTCGATAAATGCACCTTCAGTTCTCAGACACTGAAACAACCTCTTAATCTCAAACAAATCTCTCTGTAAAAGACTTCACTCTTTGAAAGCCTTTTTCAAAGACATGGACCCAGAAATGCTCCAGACTCAGATGCCAGGTCTAGCAAAAGAAGCATATTATTAGGCAATTAAATGAAAGTCTATATTCCAAATAACTGGGAACAAATGACAAGATGAGGCAAAAAATAAATAAAAAGAGAACTTTTGGGGAGAACACTGATTGAATTCAGAGAATAAATATTTATTTTTGGATACTGACATTTGGGGGTTTTACATGGAATAAAATCATTCCACATACTCTGGAGTAATGCTTTCCAGTGGATAGGTCTCATTCATGCAGAACTTTCACTTGTTTTTTTTTTTATTTTTTTGAGATAGGGTCTCACTATGTAGTTGGCTATCAATTTCTGGTGATCCACCTGCATCAGCCTCTCCCAAGGGCTACGATTACAGGTATATACCACCACGCATGGCTGTGTGGTGTGTTCTTATACAAACCTGCTGGTAGTGTCAGGCACCTACATGGCGTTTTGATGCAATTAAGAGATGTGGCAATCACAAGATGTATGCAGCTGCTGCCAGTGCATAGAGTACTGTTTGACAGTGAACATTTTCTTTTTTAATAAGTAGAAGTATAAAGTAATGACAAGGGCTGGTGATGTGGCTCAGTGGCAGTTTCTTCCTTGCAGACACAAGGCCCTCATGTCAATCCACAGTCCCCTCCAAAGTAAATTCAAAGGACAAAATGTAAACAACACAAAATGCAGTGACATGGTCATGAGTTATCACTATCAAGTCATATGTACTAGACCCAACTGTATGCACTATACATTTAAGCCTGACAGGGCAGGCTTTTTAGTATCAGCACCACATACACATTAAGACAAGGCATTGCTCCTCCCCTAAGGACACCCTAAGATGGTGATCAAGACTGGGCGTGGTGGCATGCGCCTAATCCCAGTGCTTAGGAGGCTGAAAACAGGAGGATCACTATGAGTCCGATCTATGTAGTGAGACCTTGTACTAGGCACATGACTACACAGTGCTTTTTGTGATAAAAGAACATAGGGTAAGAACTCTTAGAAATAAAAAACATTTGGGCTGGTGAGATAGCTCAGTGGTCTAAAGCACCTACTTAGAACAAGCTAAGCTAAGCTAAGCTAAGCTAAGCTAAGCTAAGCTAAGCTAAGCAAAGCACAGGGACCGTGGTTCAATCCCCCAGCACCACATGCCAGCCAGCCCCGCCCCCTGGTGGGCTGAGCTGGCCACACACACACACACACACACAC
>NW_004524928.1:578609-580664 GCF_000260255.1 Octodon degus
TAAAAAAAAAAAAAAAAACACAAGACATCAGCACTAAAGGATGTTAAGTCTGAGATTAAAATGGGATACTCTGTTCTAATGCAAGAGAGGCAGGCTGGCACATGCATATGAAGGCGTAGCACTGTGAAATTCAAAGATGTGAGGGGAGTGTTTTAGGTTTTAGAGAACAGGCTACATATACAGAACATAGAAGCTCACCCACTTTTTCAAAACAGTGAAAAACTGAAGACTGACAGAGTGATTTCAAAATTCTGAACAGTAAAATTATTTTAAACCCTACTGATGGAATCTTCAAAGTCTCTGAAAATCACATGTGTTTGCAAGCTTGGTTCCAGCCGAAGAACTTAATGCAGAGGGCATGCTATTTGGGATATGAGGCCTTGTTGCGGGAAGTTAGGTGACTAGATACCTGGTCACTGCTCACTTCCTGGGTACCACAAGATTCGCAGCCTCCTCTGCCATGCACCTCCTGCCTTAACATGTTGTCAAATCAAGGCCCAAAAGCAATGGAGCCAACTGACCATGGACTTAAACCTCAGAAAACTGAGTTAAAATAAACTTTTCCTCCTTGTAAGCTCTTTCTTTTACTCCAGGCATTTTGTAACAGTGATGAAAAGCTAATATAACAGAACAATACTTTTCACTGAGCGAAAGTGCTCCAATAAAAGAAAAAAAAGAAAACAGATCTGAGATACAGAGGACCTAAGCTGCAAGGGGCCTAGAGAACTGGAACAGAGAGCAGCACAATTGGGCTTCGAAACATAAGCTGAATAAAATCTACGAGTGTGGGAATTTTAGAATAAAAAGTCATCTGTAGGAAATAATTAAGCATAAAGAGAAAAACGAGACAATCCTCAAAGCAAAGAAAAATTAAAGAATATAGAGAAGTTTGTGTAGGGTACACAATGCCAATTTTGATGCCTGGCACAGGAAAAAAACCTGTAGAAAAAGGAGAGCTAATCATTAATATATCAATAGTGAAAATACATGAGAAAGCTGTATAAATACAACTGATTTTACTAAAAATTGTGAAAAAATGACTAGAAATATGACACAGTATAACGTATAATATATAGTTGTATCACCTGGGGCAGCAATGGAGAACCTTTTAGAGTTTTCAATGACTCTGACAGTCTACTGAGGCATGCATGCTCCAGGCTCCCTACCACTGAGCTAGGGGTCAGCAAAAATGTGTTCACTATAAAACTCAATTTTCTTTCTTTTTTTTTAATAAGTTTATTTATTTATGGGGGGGCCCAGCTCAGCCCACCAGGGGGCAGGGCTGGCTGGCATGTGGTGCTGGGGGATTGAACCACGGTCCCTGTGCTTTTGCTAAGCTTGTTTTAAGTAGGTGCTTTAGACCACTGAGCCATCTCACTAGCCCTCTTTCAATTTTCTGTTTGAAATTTTCATAATGTGTCAATGAGTATTCAGAACTTACAGTAGTAGTACTTGAAGTTGGAGTGAGGGTGATGGTATAAAAATATTAAACTCATTTTTATAGCAGTTAATACCTACAATTAACAAATCAAGAAACTATAAAAACAGATGTTACTAGCCTCAAAGTTACAACAGTCCTCCTTCGTCAGCCAGGGGGAAAATACTCTCTTAAACACTGTATGTGTATATAACTTGGTTAAAATAATTTTTAAAGTGATATTCCTTTGTAACAAATAGTACTGCCTTAATAGAGGAAAATTTTTTGAAGACTGATTATACCTAGGATAAGGCCAGGGAGATGGCTCAGTAGAATAAGCGCTTCCCTTGCAAGCACAAGGGCTTGAATTCAATCCGGCATTCTGCCACAAAACAAAACAAAAACAAAAAAAACCCAAAAAACAAAAAACCAAGGTAAACACATAAATTATCCATACAGACAGTTTTGAGGCAAGGGTGTGTCAATAGTAATTACACAGGGATAATACATCAGTTATGGGAAAAGCTGGACTTAAGATTCTATGATTAGAGCCTAACCAGAAATATTTTTTAAAAAACCAATAGAGAGTGGGCTGGTGAGATGGCTGGGTGGTCTAAAGCACCTACTTAGAACAAGCT
>NW_004524928.1:586155-603167 GCF_000260255.1 Octodon degus
GACGATTTTTCACTGTGTGTTTTATAATCAGATTAAGCTTCATTGGTAGTAACAGGAAAGAGGAAATGATATACTTGGCTGGTGGAAGCATTCTGATACTGAAGCTAAAATCAAGGATTTGATGCTGATATTATGAAACAGTTTATGCTTCACTGCATGAAATTCACATATTTAGAGAGGCTAGGCTTGGTGATATACACCTGTAATCCTAGCGCTCAGGAAGCTGAGGCAGAATTGCTGTGAGTTTGAGGTCAGCCTGAGCACATCAAGACTGTCTCAAAACAACAAAAACTCAACAACAAATCACATACTTAGTATTGTATTTTATGTTTCTGGATGTTATTTCCAGCCTAAGACTAACACCTGACATGGGTACATAACTCTTTGACATGGAAAAATAAGCATTTAATAGTACACTTTTATGAATTTTTTTAAAGTACAGTAATTCTTATAATTCCCAGGAGTACTACAGTGGTAAATCCATGGTCAATTCTACTTTAACCATTAAAAAAAATTTTTTTTTAATTTATTTGATACATGTTTCCTCCAACTCTGACTATTCCACTGCGCAGATTGATGCCTGGGCACTTTGATTTCTTCTATGGCTAAGTCTTGTCCCTTAGTTTGGGACATAATTTATCCCAAGATTAGTTTTTGGTTTTTTGGACCTATCTGTGTTGCTCTTGGAGCACTTGGCCCAGCACTGAGGCTCTCAATGCATGGTCCAGACTGGTTGTGATCCTCCTGTCTCAGCCTCCCTAGCACTGGGATTACATATAATTGCCACCACACCCAGTTTCAGGGCGGGCACAGCATGCAGTCCCGGGGGTTGCACTTGGATTCTTATGCTTGCCAGCCAGGTGCTTAGAGCACTGAGCTATCTCCCCAGCTCCTTTAACCATTTTTGATGGGCAAGGTGATATATGGCTACTCAAGATGCTGAGGCAGGAAGGTGATCACTCACTTCCTGGATTTTAGGGCCAGTGTGGATAACATAGCAAGACTTTGTCATTCCCACTCCTTGTAAAAATTTTGTGAGACTGGCCTGTAATCCTAGCTCTTGGGAGACTGTAAAAAGGTGGATCACTACGAGTCCAATCTAGTAGTGAGACTCTGAACACCCTGTAGACCCTTCTCTAAAATACACACACACACAAATTGCAACAAGGTTTCACTAAATTGCCTAGGTTGGGCTCCAACTTGAACTCTCCTGCCTCAGACTACTACATAGCTAGGATTATAGGGGTGCAGCATCATGCCCAGTTTTAGAATTACAAAAACTTTTAAGAGCTTGTTTAGCTGGGAAGGTAACTCAGTGGTAAATCACTTGCCTAATATGCTCAAGGCCCCAGATTTAACTGCCAGCACTGAAACAAAATGTTACTCCCAAACTCCCACTTTTGACGTTGTAAAACTAAAATTATATTCTCATGTGCTTACATTGCTAAACATAGGTTTTTTAGGATTTCAGGCTCTGTTAAAGATGAAGATACCACAAGACTGCAAGACCGCCAAGAAAAATATTCTGATTTTCTTCTTGGTGAACTGGAGATAATTTTACTTAGAAATACACATTGGATAAAAGATAAACATTAATCACAATCCCCAGTAAAAACTTTGGCAACTAATTTGAGAAGTGCTTGAGTCTCACCTTTTTCCCATTTCTAGAGTTAGCTGTCTGTACTGCTTCCATTCCCAAACAGTTCAATTCTGCTTTATTATTTTTTTTACATCTCTGCCACTTCTGTTTTCTGCGTTCTTCCATATACTGCAATAGAAATGTATCAGTTATCGTAGAGATGAGAATCTCTAAAATAATTAAGGTACTAAAAAAAAGGTTAGTTCTAGTGGGAAATTGCATCAATTGGATTTCTCCCCTAAACTAGTTAATATTTTCCTGGCATTTAGTTTAAAAAGTATTTAACATTATTTTATTTTGATTATCAAAATGCTGTGAAATACTTAAGACGGTATTATCACCCTCCTTGCAAATGCAGAAATAATGTTAAGAGCATGGCATGCTTTCTCCCTCTCACACAGCTTAAAATACAAAAAGTGACTTTAAATCCAGCTGGATGGAACTGTCACTCACCGCTAGAAATCGGGGATCGACAGCAAACTCTGGATGACCCTGTAACCACATCTCCAGTTCAGCCCGGCGAGGGGCATCCTCACCCACCAGCAAAGTACCATCCACCTTATTGATGACGGGGATCCGGGACTCCAGGTCCACATCAAGGTGATTAGGCTCTTCCATGCACTCCACCTCCAGCTGCAAACCCAGAATCCACCCCCATGAGCACATACACTTCTCTGAGGTGGAAGGGAGGGGAAGCATAGCTGGTACTAATTATAACAAGAATATCTTCAATCCCTAAGTCCCGACCACCTTCATCAACTACTAAGAATGAAAGATCTTACCTAACTGTGAGGTTAGAGGCTTTCTCTACTACTTACCTCTACCAGTTTTTTTCTGTTCCCCTTCTTCTTATGAAACAGTGGGTGTCCATCTCCCATTACTCCATTAGCCATCAGCTTGTGCTTCTGGAATGTTAACTTTAATCCTTCCTCCTAGAAAGATACACCCATGCGAAAGATCATATTGCATATATTTTTAAAAGTGAAGATTAAGCTTGGGGGACATGGGCAGGACATCTCTGGCTCAATAATGTGAAAAGGAAGGCCTTTCAACTAAAGGGTAGAAATCACATTCACAAAGACAGTTTTTCCTTTCAAAGATTTCAGTTTAGCTACATGTGGTTTTAATCCTAGTAATCAGGAGGCTGAGGTAGGAGGACTGGCATAGGTTCAAGACCAACCTGAACTACAAAAAAAAAAAAAAACAAAAAAAAAAAAAAAAAAAAAAGATCCTTTGTTGGTCAAGTGTGCTTGCTTTGGAAACACCTATACTGAAATCTCTTGATCTAGTGCCCCTCAGCGAGATTTGTAAGAAGCAGAATTCATCAAAACATGCAAGGAAGATGTAAACTCCCTACCTAGTATCAGTCTTAGCATGACATCTCAGGGGCAAAATCCTACTATTCCTGTCATGTACTAATTTTAGAAAATTTTCTTCTTTGACTGTTTAATGAGTAGCAAGGCTCAAAGGGGAGGAGGATCAAGAAAAATAGAATTTTCATGTATAAAACAAAAACTGATTTAATTGCAGTAGGAGTGGTTCCTTTTAAAATTTAATTTTCATTTATTCTATTTTTATTTTTTTGCTTTTTTGTTTTTGGCAGAACCAGGGATTGAACTCAGGCCCTTGCGCTTGCCAGGGAAGCACTTATTTCACTGAGCCATCTCCCCAGCCCCTCCTATTTTTATTTTTAAATACTTGCTGGCCAACACTAGTGTTATGCCTTTTTTTTTTTCTTTCTTTCGTTCTTTTTTTGCAGTACCAGGGATCAAACTTGGGGACCTTGAGCTTATTAGGCAGGCACTTACTCTGCTGATCTGTATCCCCACCTGCTCTATTTTTAAATATCCTATTAGTGAAACTAGTTACACTACAGCCTTCTTCACCACTTTCCAGTCCTCAGTGCACACTTACATCTTTGATCTGAACTGTGAACTCCTTCTCATCCATGCCTCGATGAAGTTTGGTAAACTGGGCTGCTGCTGTGCTGACTGCAGATGCTTCCTCCTCTGCCATGGAAGCTGCACTGCTACTTCGTGGTGTAGGGACTGGAGAGTCGCCATACTCTCCTGGGGTTACTGAAGGACTGTCTAGTAAGTGGTTTCCTGGCCCCAGAATTCCTCCTGTTATTTCCTGGGTCCTGCGGCTAGAAGGCCATTTCCCTGAGAGTATAGCCTGGCAGACGAGGTCAATACGGTTTATGAGGACACGATCCTGAGTGGAGGGGGAAAAAAAAAGATTTAGGAGTCTGAGTACTAAGTATGCAATTGTCTGATAGAATACTGTCATTACTAGGATGGTAAAAAGCAAGACAGAGCAGTCACACTGTCAATTCCTGTAGCAATAAAAAACAATTCGATGCAAAAAATGTAGCACCAGCTGAGCATAGTGGTGTACACCTATAATCTCGAGGCAGGAGGTCAGTTGTGAGTTTAAGGCTGGCCTGGGTTTCGCAGTTAAGTTCAGGAGTAGTCTTAACTAGTCATTGTAAGACACTGTCACAAAAAAACCAGAAGTAGTATTAAACATAGCAGTAAAATAAAACCCCTAACCATTGTTCCTTTTCCCCTGTATATAACATTGCATTCTATTTCTGGATACTACATATCCAGAATGGCACTGTTACCTTTGGCCACTCAGAGGCTCTTTGTCTTTCCTGCAGCATCAGAAGCTCAGGGGTCATTTGTTCTCCATCTTCATTTGGGAATCCGTCTTGAGACACAGAGAGGGATAGGAGACTCTCTTCATCATAGAGCTTTGCGCGGGATCGGTCAGCAGCTAGAGATCACACAGAACGTGTGAGCAAAGATAGCAAAATGATGCTAAGTGGGAACAGTGTTATGAGAGCTTTGAGTCAAAGGCCCAAAGAATAACTGATCTCTCTCGACATTTTATCAAACCAAATATTTAATCTCTAAAGAGGATGCATTTAAAAAGAAGACAACGAGCAGAGAGGGGAACAGGGAAGAGGTCCAACAGCCTGTCACATGCACTCACTTAGCTTCTCTTCCTTCTCGTCCTCACTCTCATCAGTGCTGGAGCTTGAGCTGGAGGAGGATGAGGAAGAAGAGGATGATGGTGACAGCTTGCTTAAGTCCAGCTCAGAGTCTGAATCATCCTCATCCTCCAGTTTGACCGGTGGAACACTCCGCGACACCAGAGGGGTAGTATCAGAGGGGGCTATTCGCATCTCATAGTCTTGGGCTGGTTGGCTCCTGGCCACCATTTCATGCTCTAGCTTTAAAGTCAGACTCTCCAGACTGGGGACCTGGGCAGCTGCCTCCTCAGGTGACTTTTCAATGGGAGCATCTGGGTGCAGGGGCAGAGGTGAGGCAGTGCGCGAGGTATACTGCTGGTGTAGCAGTGGAGTAGAGCAGCGTGATAAGGATGTAGCTGGTGCTCCTGTCTGATGGTTCTGCATATAATTCATACGGGCAGCCAGAAAAGAGAAGTCTGGGTCCTGCATGATGTTGCAGTCTGTTTGGCTCACCCCATGGCGGGCTGCCCCTCGCAGAAGCTCCCCATCATGACGAACAGGTTCCCACCATTTAGGCAGTTCTGGACCTGGAGGCTGACACAATGCCAGCCGATCTTCCAAAAGGGGATGGCATAAAACTTGTTCCCGTAAGCGCCGAAGCAATTCGATACGGTAGAGAGTCCACGAGGCCCTTTCCTCAGTGATAGGCTCAATGAACAGATTAGGATCTGGGGGCTCTACAAGAGATAGTGGTAGAAAGAGAAATGGACCTAGAGTTGGTGTGTTTCCACCCACCCCTACTCACCCTGGACTTGCCCATCTCACCATCTCCAGCTGCTGGGGGAAGGCGACACACTTGCCGGCACATGGCCACAAAACCATGGAAGTACTTGGTAAGGCTCTCATCAGTTTTTTTGTCTAGTCGGGCAAAAGTGCGGAAGCGATCCCAATGGAACTGCATACTGTCAGGATCATATTCCACACCAAAGGTAGACACTACTCTATAGAAATCAGTTTGCTCACGCCTTGTCCATCTAAAAGGGAAGAGGAGTAACAACAACGATCAGAAACACAAAGGAGATCTGCTGTCTTAGGATGGTTTAGAGTACCTGAAAAAATAAGTGTATGGAAAATAAAACAGGACAGGGTCCAGGAGAAAATCTATGTAGGGAGCCTGCCCTTAGCTCAGTTGTTTAAGCACCTGCTCATGCAAAGGCAGTCAGGAGCAGGATATCGTGGTTCGATCCCCAGCTCCACCTGCCTTACCAGACCAGTCCTTCAGGCAGCCTGAGCCACCAAAAAAAAAAAAAAAAAAATCCTTTAGGAGCTGGGGAGAGGGCTCAGTAGAATAAGCTCTTGCATGGCAAGCACAAGGGTCTGGTTCAATCCCCGGTTCCGCCAAAAAAAAAAAAAAGAAAGAGAAAAAGAAAAAAAAAATCACGGGCCGGGGAGATGGCTCAGTGGAATAAGCACTTCCCTGGCAAGTGCAAGGGCCTGAGTTCAATCTCTGGTTCCGCAAAAAAAAAGAAAAAAAATCTATGTAACATGTAGGAATTACCAAGTAGAGGGAAGATGAGGCAGACAACTCAATGGAAGTATCTGCACTGGAGACGTTACCAGTGTTACTATTACTGCAGATTTAAAGCCTTAAGAGATCTAACAACTCAAGGCAAAAACATCTCTGTATATGGAATTGCAAACACATTTTTCTCCAAATTTACTTAGTCACAGACAAACTTACAGTATAACCCAAATTCTGAGGTATATTTTACCGTTGTTGCTTCTCCCGCCGAGCAATTTCTTTTAGCTTAAAAGCTGCTTCACATCGCCGCCGTCGCCGGTCCCCACGTTCTGCAGCTTCCATCTTCATTTGTTCTCTCTTGTAGCTGCGCTGATAGGCTGTCACCAGGCGCCGAAGCCTAGCAGTCAGGGCAGAGCCTGGAGGCCAGAATAGATGCCCTGGCTGCTGAGTTACCTGGGCTGTGGGAAATAAAGTAGAGTGAATAGTAAGAATATACAAAGGACAGTACAGGTAATACTTGTATTTCAACCTACCCACAGGCCAAGCTCTTAGTGATCCCAGGACAAAATTTAGTCAATACTTCCCCACCCCTCAACCCTCACAAAATTATACTAGTTGACTTAAAGTTTACCTTCATCTCCATCAATCACAGAGATCTCCTCATCCATCATCATCAAAGGATCACCCTAGGGAAGGAGATCCACCCCACAGGATGGAGGGGGAGGGAAAGAGGGAAATTGGCACTCTGAAAAGAACCCCTGCAATACTTTGAAAGCAACCCATACCGGGACAGGACTGTGCAATCTGTTACTTAAATAATAACCTTTAGCATCCAGTGTGGGTCCCATCTCTTCTACAAAGCCTCCCTGATCTCCCAGCTAACATTAAAATACTTCCCCTCAGTATTCTAAATGCCTAACATTTTACATTTTGTATTATAAATTAATCAATGTACTTCATTGTGTGTACTTCATTCACAGTATGGAAAAACAAACTGGCAGTAAAAAAAAGCTGGATTCAAATAAGAGTACTTTACCTCATCATCTTGGTCCTTTGGGGGACCCTGGAGTGGTTTATATTCAGGATCTTCACAATCCTTATCAAAGTCAACCCTAAAATAATCCAAAGTGAAAGAAAATGTTACTAACTTAACATTAACATTCTACCCAAGTGTGTTGGTGCTGGTCTGTAATCCCAACACATGGGAAGCCTGCAGTAGGAGGATCACTGTGAGTTCAAAGCCAGCCTCCGCTACATAAAGAGTTCAGGACCAGTGCTGAACTGCGCTGTGAAACCTTGAACATAGAAAGGAGCTGTATGTAAACATACAGTCCGATAGGAAACAGGACTTAACTTCATGCTTGCAGCAAAGGTAAACCAGGTGCTAAATTTTGGATCACTTAATACAAGTTCAAAAGAGTAAACAACTAGAAGAGACTGAAAAAGTGCCATTCATAATTGCTTTAGTTTAAAACAAAGTAACTTCATTTCTTTGCAGTGCTAGGGATTGAACTCAGGACCTCTGTACACTGACCCACATGCCCAGTATTTTTTCTTTTATCCTTTTGAGACAGGGTTTCTCTTCACAGTCCAGATTGGTTTTGAACTATGTAGCCCAAGCTGGCCTTGAACTCACAGTGACCCTCCCTGCCTCAGCCTCCTGAGCACTGTAATTATGTGATTGTGCCACCACACCCAGCTACCTCCAGCCTTGGGTAACTTTTTATTTTGAGACAAGGTCTCACTAAATCATCTGAGTCTCCCAGGTTAGGCTTAAACTTCCATTTCTTCTGTCTCAGCCTTCTACAGTATGGGGATTACAGGGTTGTACCACCATGTGAAGCTGCCACGTTACTACCAGTTTTTTTTTTTTAATTAATTTATTTATTTATGTGTGTGTGTGTGGCCAGCTCAGCCCACCAGGGGGCGGGGCTGGCTGGCATGTGGTGCTGGAGGATTGAACCGTGGTCCCTGTGCTTTGCTAAGCTTGTTTGCTCTAAGTAGGTGCTTCAGACCACTGAGCCATCTCACCAGCCCCACTACCTGTTTTTGTTAAGGCATTGCTTCTAGTATCTCACTATGTTGCTCTAACTCATGACCTCAATTGAGCCTCCTGCCTCAGTTTCCCAAGTAGGTATACTTATGATCATGTGCCAGCAGACACAGCTTCTTTTTTGTGTGTGTGCTTTTTGATAAAGGGTCTTGCTATATATTCCAACATGGCCTTGAACTCAGTGGTCCTCCTGTCTTGGCCTCCTGAGTACTGGGATTACAGGTGTATGCCACTACACCTGCCTCAGGACACTTTCAAATGAAATACTGATAAGCATACTTCCTTTTCATAGTCCCTTTTCGTTCGGCACCTCCTCTACAATTATTAACTATTTATTTGAATGATCCACATTTTTGTCTTTACTACTTTTTAAAAAATGTATTTAATACAGGATCTACAGGATCTCACTACACAGATCAAACTTGTAGTGGTCCTCCTCCTGTTTTCAGCCTCCCAAGCGCTGGGATTACAGGCGCAACAACCACACCCAGTCTCAATCGCTGTCTCCGTGCACCCAGCGGTAGGGGGCTGACACAGAGGCTGGGATCAAACCTTGGTCCAAGTCTGCCTAAGCAGGTGCATTAATCCGCTGAGTTATCTGGCTGGCCCACTACTTTTCTTTATGGAGCAGAAAGATGACATTAAATGATTTCCAAGAAGTAAATGACCCAATTTTGTTTGAGGTTTCCACACCAAGCAAACTGATCATCAAAGAGAAATCTCATGGCTATAAAGGCCTAGATAGGTAACTAGATATAGGCCTAGATATGTCCCTCAGGTCTCCACGTGAGAAGTTTTGTTAAACTCACTGGCACCCAACCAGGGCAACTCTGCCCTACTTGGTGGCTCAGTATTAGCATGGCAGCTCATCATCGGGACATGAACCCAAGCAGAACAAATAATCTTTATGTGTCAGGCAGAAATGGGAGTTGATAAACCAGAGCTACAACTGCTCAAATGCTAACACACAAGTAGCATGGGAGAGCTGCTTGGTTATCCTCTTTCAAGAGAACTGATTATCTTTTTAGCTACTGTAGCTATACAAAAAGAGCATTACAACAGAACATAAATGAGCCATTTGGGAGTAACTGATTTTTCACCTTCATTTTATGGCAGTGTGTAGCTTGTACCAATTTATGAAATTCTATACACTGGTCCTATTCTTCACAAATAACACACCTAAATATAATCACCATTAAGATTCCCAATGGCTTTAATCAAGGCTAGAATTGTTATCTCTTAATATAAACAAAACCTTCCACAGGGTGTGTATAAAACTTTAAGAGTGCTACCATTAATGCTTACCCAAGGGGCTGGGGAGATAGCTCAGTAGAATAAGTGCTTGCCTGGCAAGCGCAAGGGCCTGAGTTCAATCCCCAGCTCCGCAAAAAAAAAAAAAAAAAAAAAAGTAATGCTTACCCTTCTACTATATCAGAGAAATTATCTAATACTCGATGTTCGGCTGCAATGGCTTTATCATCTGGTCGGCCAGCCTTTTCCAGGAAGCATAAGGCTGGGTCTGCCCTCATTGTATTGTATTTCTCATAGCCTAGAAGAAAAAGGGTCAATAAGTGAAGAAAAAAAAAAAAAAAGGTTTGCTCATAATGCAAAAATATCATTAACTTGGTAGTTCCTGGGTTTACTACTAATATGTTTAATTTTTAAATAGAAACTTAGCTACTTTTAACCTTGTGATTGTTAATTTGAGGAACAATTGTTTTTAAATTTTTGAGACAGGGCCTCACTATGCAGTTTGGGCTGGCTTTATGCTTACTTTTGTAGCCCCCATGTTGGTCTCGAACTCGTTTGCTAAGATCCTTCTGGCTCAACCTCCCGCGTACTGGGATGACAGGCGTGTGCCACCACGCTCAGTTCCAGGGCCATAAGGTGGGCGCCTGGGCATCTGGGGCCAAAACAGCACACCTGGGAATCCAGGGTCAAGACCACACAGCATGTAGGGCCAGGGATCAAACTCAGGTTGTTGTGCTTGCCAGGTAGGTATGTATGCCTCTGGGGTATCTCGCCGGCCCCTCAAGTAGCTCTCGAACTCAATATGTAGTCAGGGCTGGCTTTAAACTCAAGGTGACTATCCTGCCTCGGCCTCCCAAGTGCTGGGATTACAGGCATGTGCCACCATGCCCAGCTTCAACAAATTTATATAACAATATAGCTCTCTACTCATTTAACTGGTAATCTTTCCATCTTCACTCCTATTGCATAGATGAAGTAAGAAAGATCAAATAACTTAGGGGTAGATCACATTCTCAAATGAAGAATCAGAAACTTCTACCTGCAAGTAAATTAGTACTCAGTAAATTCTGATGAAGTGAATTAATGAATGAACCTATTTCAGGATGTCTGGACCTCTCTACATGTCTATATGTCATAAATGTTGCTTTTCTTACCCTGTTAAACTTTTCAAAATGATGTACAGTAAATGCCATTATTTTTTATTTTACAGACGTTAAAAAAAAGGTGGTTATTGGGAGGGCTGGATATTGAACACAGAGCATCAGGTAAGCCATGTTGTGTTGAAAATACTTTTTTCAAAAGGAAAAGATATCCCTATACACAAAAGTACTGAGTACCCCTGTTTTTAGTGCCTGGAATTTGGTATCAGCTAAAACTACAAAGGGAATAGTCTCACCTACCATTAGCATGACTGTTAAACATTCAGTGGGACATTTAGATAAATGTAACACTTCCAGCAAGCTACAGGAAAGCCATACAAATTAAATGTGGTTTTACTGAGACAAGGTCTTGCTACACTATGTAGCTTAGGTTGGCCTTAAACTCCCTAAATAGCCTAGTCTGGCCTTGAACTCATGGAGAAACTCTACCTCAGCCTCCTTAGTACTGGGATTACAGGTATGCACCACCATGCCTGGCTTTACTGTGGTTATTAACAGAACTGGGCTTGTATCACCTACCCGATTTGTTAACTTTAACTTGGACCACACGACATAGAGTGAGGTAATACACTGTGATGGTAATTACAGAACAGATGGGATACCCCCTACCTTGAGATTTAACTATCCATCTGGTCTTTCTTGAACATCTATTTATATAAACAAACTGCTTGGCTATGGATATTTAAGAACCAGTTTCCTATTAAAATACGAATTTATTGAAAACTTATTGAAAGAACTCAGTTCTCTGTCATAAATATTTTGCTAAATGTTCCATGTGTTAACATAAATCTTTAGTGGGAGAGAACAAGCTAGGAGGAGACACCTACCATGTTTAAAGACGCCAATAAGCAGGGACTTGTCAGCTTCACTGTCCCACCATGTTGTTGGAACTTCTAGCTGATCCACTACTGGGAACCATATGTCAATCTCACTGATGGTATAAAAGGGCACAGTCAGTGAAAAAAGGGTGAAAATTAAAGTGACAGTCCTTGGAAAGATTGCTGTGGCCACTGTCCTTTACATGTTCATATATATCTGCTCTATTTCCTTGCACCACTGTCAGATATAGAGCTAAAGATCTGACACCTAGATCTTTTCTTTCTTCTACTTATCTATCCTTTTCTTTTCTTTTCAAGATAAGGTCTTGCTATGTAGCTCTGGGTGGCCCTGAGCTCACTTTGTAGCCCAGGCTGATCTCAAACTCACAAGAATCCTCCTACCTCAGCCTCCCAAGTGCTGGGATTACAGGCGTGTGCCACCATGCCCAGCTAGATTTTTTCATTTTTCATTTTTAATAGAGGGAAGGTTTCTTTGGCTCACAGTTTGTAGAGGTCTCAGTCCATAGTCAGCTGGCTACCCAGATTTTAATCATCAGATATCCCAAAGACAGTATTGGAAGGAATAAGAACACAAATCATTCCTGGAATAAAGCAAGGCATATTAGAAAATACAGAGAAGAGCTTTACCTGGCAATAGCACCCCCTAACACCTTTTCTGCCTGGTCACCAATAACCTCCTGCCTCAGGTAGTACAGCATTCGCACTCGCAACAGGACCCTAGGAGGAGAGGTGGAGAAGCTGGATGAATGACAAATACAAAGCGTCAGGTGGGAAATGTCTTTGGTGAATTCTGCCCTTACTTGTTACACTGATGTTTCAAGTGCTTCTTGTAACTCTCATCTTGAAAGAGGGTATCTGGGTTATATTTCCGGATCCAGTCTGCTTTATGGATATCAAAAGTACTCTGTGACTTGACTTTTTTCCCCTTTCGCCCGCGGGGCACAGGGATAGATAGACCTGGGGAAGGGGAGACATCAAAGACTTGGATTGAGAAAAACCCTTAAACCTGAAAAGGACTAGATAAATTTCTGAAAAGTTGAAAAATAAGGAGTTGGTAATTACCTGAATGATTCTGTAATTCTTTTGTCTTTCCATTTTCGGCAGGGCTAATCAAGTCCCAAATGAAGCCCTTGATATTTTCATCCCCCCGGTAGTGTAGAAGACAGTATACAAGGATGGCACGGCATATGGTCTCCACGTCTCGTTCAGTCATACGCCGCTTGAAGCGTCCATGAGACAGAATATCTCGCCACCGCCCCCAGCTAACAAAACAGAAAAGGGCACTACTAATATTTTTCTGGGAACTCCCATTCAGTGATAGTTCCCTGACTCTCAGTCTTATATCTCCCAAGAAATGTGATACAAGGGCTGGCCAAAGAGCTCAGTGGATTTAAGTGCCAGAAAGCAGGTGCAGGGGCCGGGGGTTCAATCCCCGAGTGTGCTGTGCTGGCCCCGTCCCTGGGGTGCATTGAGATGGCAATTGAGACTGGATGTGGCAGTACATGCCTATAATCCCAGATCTTGGGAGGCTGTAAACAGGTGGATCACTACGAGTCTGATCTAGTAGTGAGACCCAAAACACCCTGTAGACCCTTCCCTAAGATAAAAAAAATAAAATAAAATTTAAAAAGTGACACAAAATCTTGGAAAGTATAGCAACAAAATAAAATGAACTGCTTCCATGGACAGTTTTTTTCACGATGGCCTCTTTGTTCACAGCTTCTAGTCTGAAAGGCAATGGCATCAGCAGAGATATGCTACATCTCAAGGCAAGATGGGTTCTTACCCATACACCAGGAGGTGCTTCTCTACCCGAAAGCAGTCAGTGCGCCCGTAGGCATGATGGCGGTCGTGTCTGCGGGAGCGAGGCCGCTCGTCATCTTCACTCTCTAAGTCGGAGAATTCTACCAGGTCATCATCTTTCAGAGTGCTGAAGTGGCGCGTCTGCTTCCGTACTCTAGGCGTGTCGATCACCAAGTTGTTCTACGTAGAGAACAGGAAAAATAACTTCACAATATGCTCATGGGAGAAGAAAAGAATAGGCTGAAGTAACTTTGGATGTCACAAGAAAATTGATTTTTTAAAAAATGACATTAAATAAATCTGGGTGTCCTAGGTAGATTTTGGTATACTAATTAACACAACCCATAGTTACCACTGAAGAATCAGAACAGTTATACAGACTGGAAGTAATGAGTCTTGTGCAATATTTCCTCAAGGAAGAATAAACTCACCTTGCTATTAAGAAGATCCATGTCTAGATCAGCCTTTTTAGCCCACTTTTGCCAAAAGTTGGGATCATCCAGAGAAATATCTGTCCTATTTTCAGAAGCCACAAAGCTTGCCTAGTGAAAAAGAGAAAGTAAACTAACACATTTTTGAGCTAAGGGAAATAAATTACATTTTAAAAAATATTTAAATCTTGGAAGGTTTCAGATGTTCCTTTAGTCTCTGGAACAAACAGAATGTCCCTTGGAGCTAAATATGCTATCATGTGCCTGTAATTTCACCTATCAGGAGGCTGGGCAAAAGGATCACAAGCTTAAGACTAGTCTTGATCAGGCAAGACCTTATCTCAAAAAACAAACCAAAAATCACCGATAACTTGAACATGCCTTGGCAAAGGTAGAACCCTTTCCTTCGGATTCAATAGTGATAGTAGTAGTGCGCCGTAATAAGATTTGGTCTATGTCCTCTTCACAGAATTTTGAACCCTCATCATCCTCCTCCATTATGGCTGCATAAGCTCCTTTTCTTAGGAGGTCTTCAATTTCCTTCTTGGAGAATTGTTGGATCTGCAATAACCAAGAGAGAGATGAAAAGCCTACTGAGAATACCATCTAACCATGCAACCCTTTAGCTTCTGTACTGTAAGAAATTATGATCCACTTATGCACCAGGTATTTTTCTGAGCTTGATGAATGAAAATTTAAAAGAAAAGATGACTTCTGCTTTTAATAAATTGTTTTAGATGTCTAAAAAAAAAAAATTATGATCCAATTAGTATTTGTCACTAATAAAATAAAGCTCAAAAAAAGTAAATAGTAATTGAGAATTTATGCAAAATACTTGAATCACTGTATAAAAAAATTGTTTTTGAGACAGGGTCTTTTTTTTAAATTTTAGGTATTTGATACAGGGCCTCACTACACAGCTCATGCTCATACTGATCCTTTTGTTTTCAACCTCCTCAGCGCTGATTAAAGGCTTGTGCCACTAAGCCAAGACTCTGTTGCCTAGGGGCGGGGCCAGCACAGCATGCAGGACCCGGGATTGAACCCTAGTCCCTGTGCTTGCCGAAGCAGGCACTTAGTCCACTGAGCTACTGAGCTATCTTGCCAGTCTCAGACAGGGTCATTTATGTAGTTAAGGCTGACCTAGATTCAGTAAAGCCCAGGCAGACCACAAACTTGTGTCAATCACTCTGTCTCAGCCTCAAAAATGCAACTGCAGGTGTTTAGCACCATGTTGCAACAAAATAGCTTTTAGTTCCCTCTATCACTGTGGACCACTCTAAGCTTAGTTATACACTATAACTTACCCCAGTAATGTTGCCATCACGACCACTCATGGACTGAAGCACAGCCTTATCTAATCCCAATTTGAGGCTGGCTTTATCGAACATCTCCCTCTCGTAGGAATTACGAGTGATAAGACGGTACACCTTCACAGCTTTGCTCTGCCCAATTCGATGACACCGTGCCTGGGCCTGTTTTTTTTTTTTTTAAAGGAAAGCAAAAAGGTAACATAAATGTAACAAAAATGAGGGAGGGACATGACACACAATTTCAAAGTATTTCATATTCATAAAGTCAACTCAAAAGCAAGAGTAAATTTTAAGAAGAAATGATTGCCTTGTGTAGAAGATTAAGCACACTACAGAATAGACTATGTAGACATCTATTTCTCAGAACTTTTACCAGCCCAGTCCTATACAATCATTAAACAGTAACCTTGGCTGCCGGTGTGCTACAGGAGATAGAAGTACTTGTAACAGAGACCACATAGCAAACCAAACCTACAACATTTAGAGTTTTATCTATGTAGAAAGTTTGCTGACCTAACTGCTAGTTCTAAGTAATTCTAACCTCTCCAGAAGACAGGCCCCTCCTGGGTTAGGCAGGTAGTTCCTAAGACAGCAATTTTCTTTACCTGAAGATCATTTTGTGGATTCCAATCTGAATCAAAGATGATACAGGTATCAGCAGCTGTAAGATTAATACCAAGTCCACCAGCCCGAGTGCACAACAAGAAGACAAAGCGGTCTGAATCAGGCTTGCTGAAGCGGTCAATAGCAGCCTGTCGAAGATTGCCTCTAACTCTCCCATCAATGCGTTCATATAAGTACCTGTAAAGGGTCACAGGAACAACTTATGTATGTGGCTAAGCAGAAGAAACCAAAAAGGCAGGCAAGGCTTGATTCCTGTTCCCCCATAACTCTATCTGGCCAACAACCATATTAAGTTGAGTAAGAATCTTTTAAATACTTTTTATAGTGGGGCTGGGGAGATAGCTCAGTAGGGTAAGTGCTTGCCTGGCAAATGCAAGGGCCTGAGTTCAATCCCCGGTTCCACCAAAAGACAGACAGACAGACAGACAGACAGACGGCTATAGTAACTATAATTAAACCCAGGCTTTCCTTCTATTTTCTGAAGCTTTTAAATCATTTTATTTTTTGTGGTGATTGGGATCAAACCCAGGGCCTCATACACAGTAGGCAAGCACTTTACCACTGAGCTATACCCCAAACCCTTTTTTTTTTTTTTTTCCAGAGCCAGGGATTGAACTCAGGCTCTTGCGCTTGCCAGGCAAGTGCTTATTCTACTGAGCCATGTCCCCGGCTCCACCCTTTTGTAGCTTTATGCAGATACTGTAACTACAAGACACACAGACTTTTCTCACCTCCTCTGGATTAGATAATCCTCTAGAATATCAAGGCAGCGTACCATCTGGGAGAATATCAGAACTTTATGGCCACCAGCTTTGAGCTTTGGAAGTAACTTGTCAATAAGAACCAATTTGCCAGCTGAGCGAACCATGGCCTGAAGATGGAAGTCATGAGGTATAATATGGGAAGCTTCTCGAAATTCTGTTAGGATTTTTTCTTCTGCACCTGCCATAAAAAAAAATCAAAGTCGACAGTGAGATTCAGCGACAACATATTAAAACTTAATTAATTGGGGTCAAAATGCAGAGGGCCGGGGATATAGCTCAGTGGCACAGCACCTGCCTGGCAAATGTGAAGTCATATGCTCAATTCTTGGTACAAATAAAAAAAGTAATCTGTCCCGAGATCAACATTTCTCACACACATAAGTTTAGCACCAAAAAAATTCTCATCTATCATTTATAATACAAGTAAGGCAGGCCTAACATGAGTAAACCAGGTATAAAATAAAAATTAAAAAAAAAAGGAACTGCATGGGCAAGGACTAAGATGAAGAAACAAGTCATATTACCATCATAAAGGTACCCCAAAAAAGAAATGGGTGGGGCTGGAGAGATGGCTCAGTGGTCTAAAGCACCTACTTGAAACAAGCTTGGCAAAGCACAGGGACCGCGGTTCGATCC
>NW_004524928.1:603267-612267 GCF_000260255.1 Octodon degus
ATCCCCAGCACCACATGCCAGCCAGCCCCGCCCCCTGGTGGGCTGAGCTGGCCACACACACACACACACACACACACACAATAAATAAATAAATTTAAAAAAAAAACAATAGAGATACATGAAAACTTACCAATCACCACTATCTACTGACCACTGACATTATACTTGGTTACGGGGATAGAAGAATAAATATAGGCTAGGTGTGGTGGCGTGTACCTGTAATCCCAGCACACAAGAGACTGAGACAGGAGGATCGCCTCCAGTTTGAGGCCATGGGACTACATAGTGAATTCAAGGCCAGCCTGCATTACATAATAGATCCTGTATAAAAAAAAAAAAAACCACACCAAATCAAAAGACTAAATACAAAAAGTAGATTAGATTGTAAAAATCAAATAGAAAGCCTTTAAAATCTTTAAGTTGTCTGTACATTTATCTCAACCTTTCTTTCCTCTACACAGCACTGTTACAGTGATGAAAAGCTAACATTTTTTTATCCCACTACAAAGATAGAGAAGCTATAAAAAACTGAGAAGGAGCTAAGCAGAACTGTATATACCTACAGGCCCAACCCCTTGGAAGGCTGACTCAGGCAGAACTCTTGGGCCAAATAGTGGAAGACCAACCCTAGTAAAATAGTAAGACATCTCAAAATATCAAAATGAAATGATATAGAATGAGATAAAGACAATTCCGTGCCTTGGTAAAAGATGGGAACTGTCTGCATTCCAAAAATTCTTCCAGCCAGGCATGGTAGTGCCTATTATTTCAGCACTCAGGAGGCAGAGGCAGCAGGGCTGCAGTGAGTTCAAGGCCAGACTGAACTACACAGTGAGACCCTGTTCCCTCACCCCAAAATTTTCCTAAACCACAAAAGATAGTTTCCTAATCTTACAGAACCCAAAACAGGAAAGTAAGCCCCATAAAAACCAAGGACCAGAAAACAAGAAATACTGATGCTAGTGCTTATTATTATTATTATTACTTTTCTCACTAGCACAAACTTCCTTTTGGGGTCATAGCTACCTATTATATTACTCCAATCTTCACAACTGCCAAAAGATTGTGTCAATAAACATGCTAAACAAGTATTTCCTTCGAAAACGGCTGCTATTCTGATGCTTTACAGAATTAAGATAAAAGGCACATGAATACAGTCAAGGACCATTCATAGCAAGACAACCCAACAAACAGATCTCAAATGATTAACAGGTATGCATGAACATTGTACCCCTCAACCATCAAGGTGGCTGGAACCCCAGGACAAGGAGGAACCTCTTCTGTTTTTCCATGAGCAGTATAAAACCATGTTATGTGGTTAGACATAATCATAACCATAAACATCCCTGATGTTCTGAATAGGGAAGGATCCAGTTAAGTAAAAAGGGAGCAGGAGCTCCATGACTCAACACAGTACCACCGAAGTTCTTGATAACGTTTTGGGCTTTTATTGAAGTGTTTCATAAGAGAAAAGAATAAAACAAAAATTAAACAGTCTTGCCAAGCATGAAGGCACATGCCTGTACGGGTAGCACTCTAGAGACTGAGGCAGGAGGATAACCGTAAGTTCAAAGCCAACTTGGGCTACATGGGGAGTTCAAGGCCAGCCTGGAATACACAGTGAACCTGTTCCAAAAACAATACCAAAACAAAACAAAACACACCAAAAATTAGAACAGACTTCAACTTTTATCTAGCATGTTTTTTTGCTTTTAATAAAATGCAACAGAGAATCCATTTTATTTTCCATTCGTTAATGTATTTAGCCGTAAAACATGAGACGTGGACAAGCATCCTTCCTACAGATGGCAAAATAAGAAAACAATGGGGGGGGGGTCTTTTTGAGACGAGGTTTCACTATGCAGTCCAGGCTGGCTTCGAACTAGCAGCAATCCTGTCTCAGCCTGGTAAGTGCTGTGATTATATACCTGCATCTACCCCCTGCATCCCGCAAATAATTTTTATAGTATGCTTGTAGCAGAGAATCAATTTACAATGCTGAAATCTGAATTAATATTTTCTGTCAGGCTGTTTTCAGGTTTCTGTAAGTCTTCCCTTGATGACTCGGTTCTGAGGCCGGACTTAGGTTAGACAGCTCAAACTGCACCACAGAATGCAATCAGATGTTTGTTCAATTAATAAATTACTATTAATAGTTACTATTAATACTATAATTAGTAAAACCGAGTTTTAGATGTGAACGTCTTTAAAAGCAACGATACTGCTCAATTTTCAAGACCTGAAACAGCCACAGCTCATTTTCTCAACACGTGCCCCGGATACGCTACCTAGCAAGGTTTTAAAAAGGCATCACTTTAAAAAAAATTTCTATTACCAATGCCAACATATTTTCAGTGTTAGATCCGTTATCCACGGCAGGGCCTATAATATGAAGCGGTTGTACGTGAGTACTATTTTTCCTAACGAGGCAAAAAGCCTTGCAAATGACAAACCCAAAGGGCTCGATCCACAGCCCCTTCGCCCCTACATCCCTCCTATTCGACACGGCTGTAATTCTGGCGGGACCTGGCGCCGAACGCTGTGGATCCGGAGGTACAAAGCTAGCGCGTGGGAGCGTGCGAACACCGCAGGAGGGGCAGCAGGACGTGATCACAGAGGAGGACAAGATGCTGCCTCTTCCAGGGCGGGAAGAGCCTGCGAGGGGCGGCTGTTCTGCATGGCTGGGCCGGCACGCGGGGGAAGATGGTGGGGGCCGCAGGGCAGGGCAGTTGCGGAAGGCACCTTATCACTGGCAGCACTCGCAGCTGCCGGAGGTGAGAGACGCGGGGGCAACAAAAAAGCGCGACACGGAACCCAGGAATTCCTAACCGAAAGGGGAAAAAAAGGGCGCCGAGAAGCAGGATTATTATGGGATGGAAGAGGGGGGCTCCCTGGGGGATATTATGGGCGCTTCCTTACCCGCCAGTTGCTGTACAGTCTCTTAACTCGCCGGTAATAAGCGTCTTTGTCCAGAGTTACAGCCATAGCCCCGGACACCGCTTCTCCTCGGGTTCCGAGAATCACGCGAGGTCCCAGCTCCGCCACCCGCTCTCGGCCCCGGAATCCCGCACTCTCAGTGACCCGGAAGTACCGACCTCAAAGATGCCCTTTCCGCTTCCGGGTCCCGACAGAGGTTGAATTTTTTTTCAAAAACAATCTCCATAGGGGGAGGGAAACGCAAAAAAAAAAAAAAAAAAAGGTGGGGGGAATCAAAATGCGCTCAGTCGATTTTCGCGGGTTTTTCAGCCTCGCCACGGCCGCACGCGAGGCGACGTCATCACGTGACGCTCTCCCGCGTCCCGACTCTGACCCTCCATGGGTCCCGCGGTTCCAGCGTTCCGCCCAGGCTGCAGCCCGGGCGCGGGGGAGGCGAGGGCAGCCTGGCCCGCTCACCGGCCTCTCACGGGCGGCCGGAGGGTGCGACGGCCCCGCCCACCGGAAAGGAAGGGGAGGCCGACGGAGCCGGCCGCGGCGAGGCTGGCGCGGGGCCACAGCGGGCGGACGCGGCCGCGCGCCTCCGGAACAGCGCTCGGGCGCAAGCGTGTCTGCGGGAAGGCTGGCCGGGTCCTCGTGCTGGGCCAAGTGCTCCGCGGACCGCGCAGAGCCGGGTCCAAGAAAACAGAAACCAACCTTGCGATAAATTATGACCCAAACTGTGGGAAGCTGTTGCTAACACAGAAGAAATTAAAACGCCCAGGTCAGTCTGAGCGGTGGAATTTTAAGGGTTGGAGGAAACATGGTCGGAGGGGCTCCAAAAGCCCCTTAGCTCCTTCTCCCAAACTCTGCTGCCCAGGCCCAGGTTGTGACAGCATCCTGTCTGCCAGTCTCTGCTGCATTTTCTTAAGTGACGCTATCCCATAACTTTCCCAGAATTACTTAATTTAAAAAATACACATGGTCCATGAGATTCCTCCTCATCTTACAAGAATTTGGCAGTTCGATATGAACATTTACTCCTGTTCACCCTAAATTATTACTGTGGCTTTAGCAAACTGGTCCGTTTTGTATATTTTATACACCCCTTAGACCAATACAAACGACTGCTGCCCTAAGATAAATGAACATTACTAAACCTTAGGAAAGTGGTTTTGAAATTATCCACTGTGCTTAAAATGCTATGAGGTTTTAGTAAATATAGGACAAGGGAAGAATGGAAAAGGATTAACTTAAATTTATTAATGCCAAGGGGAAGGAAGGTAACAGTTCCTGACCCTCCAGCTGTGTCCACAGTTCGGCCAGGAACAGGCTCTGCCAGAGGCCAGGGCCAGCGCTACATAGTCTGTGGTTAATGGAGGTGTCTAGGGAGGGGTGAGCACACCAGCTGCGCTGGGCTCCTTTCATTCCCCAGAAATGAGGAAGTGGTTGTGTATTATTTTAGGAGTTCCCCTGCCCACCCAATCCTCTCAAAACTGGGAGCAATCAGGTACAAGGTTCTTTTTTCCTTTTCCTTTCACCTCCAGGAGTCCTGGGTCTCCCCACATCTCTCCTGCCCCTCCCACTTTTCCATAGTAAATGAAGGGCCAGAGTAAATGAAAAGACAGCAGCCACCCAAGCAATGGGGACCATGCTGGGGCTTCAGTCATCCGCATCTTCACTGGAGTCTGAATTGGCTGGCATCATAGGATCATCAATAAGTGAGAAGTCCCTTTCTGAGCTATCGTAGCCCTGAGATAAATCATCATCCTCATCTTCCTCCTCATCCTCGTCGTCCTCCTCAGGCTGCAGTGGTGGCAATCGCAAGGCAGTGCCAGAGGTGGCAGTCGCTGGTGAGGAAGGGTACCCAGAGGCTCGCAAGCCTGGATGGTGATTGTGGTGATGGTGGGGGTGGGGGTGGTGGTGGTGGTGATGAAGCATGGTGTTGGAGTCTACATGAGGGGATGACGCTGCACCACCCATCACAAACGGCATAAAAGGCAAAGATGCAGAAGTGGCACTACTGTGACCCAGAGATGACACAGACTGTAGACCACTATTGCTATGTTGGAAGGTGTTATGCAGAGACATTGAGCCAGTGCCTCCACCCTGCATCAGAGCCATCATCTTAGAAAGGTCTGGTCGTGTCCTACGGGCCCGTCTCTTGCTGCTCTCTGGTGTAACAGGCCCTGGCAAAACCCGGTTGAATACAGTTTCAACGTGATGACCCTGGGAGGAGAAGACAGTAAAAAGAAATAAAGAAAGGGAAACCAAAGGAATAAGCTTACAAAGGTACTTTTTTGGGGGTAGTGTGAATTGAACTCATAATCTTATACTTGCCAGGCAGGTGCTATATTCCCAGTCCCCAAAGTACTTTTTTATTCCCATACTGTGGATTGAACCCAGGACCTCACAAGTCCTCTAGCACTGAGCTACATTGCAGCCCTCCCTCTCCCCCTAAATTTTACTGTGACAAGGATTCACTATATGATCTGCCTCTAACTTGTGATCTTGTTAACTCAGCCTTCCGAGTAGTGGGGATTCACCAAACCTGGTTCTCCCAAATGATTTTTCAAGCCAGGCACGGTGGTGCACACCTGTGATCCCAGCACTTGAGAAGCTGAAGCAGGAAGGTCATTGGGAGTTCAAGACCATCCTGGGCTACAAAGACTAGCCTGAACATCATAGCTAGACCCTGTCTCCAAATGACAAACGACGATTTTTCACTGTGTGTTTTATAATCAGATTAAGCTTCATTGGTAGTAACAGGAAAGAGGAAATGATATACTTGGCTGGTGGAAGCATTCTGATACTGAAGCTAAAATCAAGGATTTGATGCTGATATTATGAAACAGTTTATGCTTCACTGCATGAAATTCACATATTTAGAGAGGCTAGGCTTGGTGATATACACCTGTAATCCTAGCGCTCAGGAAGCTGAGGCAGAATTGCTGTGAGTTTGAGGTCAGCCTGAGCACATCAAGACTGTCTCAAAACAACAAAAACTCAACAACAAATCACATACTTAGTATTGTATTTTATGTTTCTGGATGTTATTTCCAGCCTAAGACTAACACCTGACATGGGTACATAACTCTTTGACATGGAAAAATAAGCATTTAATAGTACACTTTTATGAATTTTTTTAAAGTACAGTAATTCTTATAATTCCCAGGAGTACTACAGTGGTAAATCCATGGTCAATTCTACTTTAACCATTAAAAAAAATTTTTTTTTAATTTATTTGATACATGTTTCCTCCAACTCTGACTATTCCACTGCGCAGATTGATGCCTGGGCACTTTGATTTCTTCTATGGCTAAGTCTTGTCCCTTAGTTTGGGACATAATTTATCCCAAGATTAGTTTTTGGTTTTTTGGACCTATCTGTGTTGCTCTTGGAGCACTTGGCCCAGCACTGAGGCTCTCAATGCATGGTCCAGACTGGTTGTGATCCTCCTGTCTCAGCCTCCCTAGCACTGGGATTACATATAATTGCCACCACACCCAGTTTCAGGGCGGGCACAGCATGCAGTCCCGGGGGTTGCACTTGGATTCTTATGCTTGCCAGCCAGGTGCTTAGAGCACTGAGCTATCTCCCCAGCTCCTTTAACCATTTTTGATGGGCAAGGTGATATATGGCTACTCAAGATGCTGAGGCAGGAAGGTGATCACTCACTTCCTGGATTTTAGGGCCAGTGTGGATAACATAGCAAGACTTTGTCATTCCCACTCCTTGTAAAAATTTTGTGAGACTGGCCTGTAATCCTAGCTCTTGGGAGACTGTAAAAAGGTGGATCACTACGAGTCCAATCTAGTAGTGAGACTCTGAACACCCTGTAGACCCTTCTCTAAAATACACACACACACAAATTGCAACAAGGTTTCACTAAATTGCCTAGGTTGGGCTCCAACTTGAACTCTCCTGCCTCAGACTACTACATAGCTAGGATTATAGGGGTGCAGCATCATGCCCAGTTTTAGAATTACAAAAACTTTTAAGAGCTTGTTTAGCTGGGAAGGTAACTCAGTGGTAAATCACTTGCCTAATATGCTCAAGGCCCCAGATTTAACTGCCAGCACTGAAACAAAATGTTACTCCCAAACTCCCACTTTTGACGTTGTAAAACTAAAATTATATTCTCATGTGCTTACATTGCTAAACATAGGTTTTTTAGGATTTCAGGCTCTGTTAAAGATGAAGATACCACAAGACTGCAAGACCGCCAAGAAAAATATTCTGATTTTCTTCTTGGTGAACTGGAGATAATTTTACTTAGAAATACACATTGGATAAAAGATAAACATTAATCACAATCCCCAGTAAAAACTTTGGCAACTAATTTGAGAAGTGCTTGAGTCTCACCTTTTTCCCATTTCTAGAGTTAGCTGTCTGTACTGCTTCCATTCCCAAACAGTTCAATTCTGCTTTATTATTTTTTTTACATCTCTGCCACTTCTGTTTTCTGCGTTCTTCCATATACTGCAATAGAAATGTATCAGTTATCGTAGAGATGAGAATCTCTAAAATAATTAAGGTACTAAAAAAAAGGTTAGTTCTAGTGGGAAATTGCATCAATTGGATTTCTCCCCTAAACTAGTTAATATTTTCCTGGCATTTAGTTTAAAAAGTATTTAACATTATTTTATTTTGATTATCAAAATGCTGTGAAATACTTAAGACGGTATTATCACCCTCCTTGCAAATGCAGAAATAATGTTAAGAGCATGGCATGCTTTCTCCCTCTCACACAGCTTAAAATACAAAAAGTGACTTTAAATCCAGCTGGATGGAACTGTCACTCACCGCTAGAAATCGGGGATCGACAGCAAACTCTGGATGACCCTGTAACCACATCTCCAGTTCAGCCCGGCGAGGGGCATCCTCACCCACCAGCAAAGTACCATCCACCTTATTGATGACGGGGATCCGGGACTCCAGGTCCACATCAAGGTGATTAGGCTCTTCCATGCACTCCACCTCCAGCTGCAAACCCAGAATCCACCCCCATGAGCACATACACTTCTCTGAGGTGGAAGGGAGGGGAAGCATAGCTGGTACTAATTATAACAAGAATATCTTCAATCCCTAAGTCCCGACCACCTTCATCAACTACTAAGAATGAAAGATCTTACCTAACTGTGAGGTTAGAGGCTTTCTCTACTACTTACCTCTACCAGTTTTTTTCTGTTCCCCTTCTTCTTATGAAACAGTGGGTGTCCATCTCCCATTACTCCATTAGCCATCAGCTTGTGCTTCTGGAATGTTAACTTTAATCCTTCCTCCTAGAAAGATACACCCATGCGAAAGATCATATTGCATATATTTTTAAAAGTGAAGATTAAGCTTGGGGGACATGGGCAGGACATCTCTGGCTCAATAATGTGAAAAGGAAGGCCTTTCAACTAAAGGGTAGAAATCACATTCACAAAGACAGTTTTTCCTTTCAAAGATTTCAGTTTAGCTACATGTGGTTTTAATCCTAGTAATCAGGAGGCTGAGGTAGGAGGACTGGCATAGGTTCAAGACCAACCTGAACTACATACTGAGACCCTGTCTCAAAAAAAAAAAAAAAAAAAAGATCCTTTGTTGGTCAAGTGTGCTTGCTTTGGAAACACCTATACTGAAATCTCTTGATCTAGTGCCCCTCAGCGAGATTTGTAAGAAGCAGAATTCATCAAAACATGCAAGGAAGATGTAAACTCCCTACCTAGTATCAGTCTTAGCATGACATCTCAGGGGCAAAATCCTACTATTCCTGTCATGTACTAATTTTAGAAAATTTTCTTCTTTGACTGTTTAATGAGTAGCAAGGCTCAAAGGGGAGGAGGATCAAGAAAAATAGAATTTTCATGTATAAAACAAAAACTGATTTAATTGCAGTAGGAGTGGTTCCTTTTAAAATTTAATTTTCATTTATTCTATTTTTATTTTTTTGCTTTTTTGTTTTTGGCAGAACCAGGGATTGAACTCAGGCCCTTGCGCTTGCCAGGGAAGCACTTATTTCACTGAGCCATCTCCCCAGCCCCTCCTATTTTTATTTTTAAATACTTGCTGGCCAACACTAGTGTTATGCCTTTTTTTTTT
>NW_004524928.1:614690-619543 GCF_000260255.1 Octodon degus
TAAAAAAAAAAAAAGAAATGGGTATCAAAGAGGACGTTTATCTAGACTGTTTTCATACATAGAATTGAGCCTTGGCACTTTGGACTGAGCTCAGTCTCTTTTGGCAATTTTTGAGACAGGGTCTTGCTAAGCCATTCGCTTATCTAACCTGGGATCTTTGAACTTGAGATCTTCCTGCTTCAGACTTGGAATTCTTTTGAAATTCTAAACAGTAAATTCTATTTATATTTGGAGATTATGCAGAACAAAGAGGACAGAGAAGACTACAGAAAGATGGTCCACATAAGAATCTTTTTTTAAACATAGAAACCTTATCACACCTCTGAACTTAATGGATCAGTCATTGCATCCACTCTCCAAGAAGTTCTCACTGAGAAAGCAAACAAGCAATTCCCTCACCATTGATGAGATAGGGATGGTTGCAGCATTTACGCAACTCCATCATGGTGTTGAGTAGATTGGGCATGTTGGTATGCCCTGCTCCCTTGGACAAGAAGGAGAAGTTCTTCTCCAAAATAGCACGGTAGTATTTCTTCTGGATGTTAGTCAGCTCTACTTCAATAATGGTTTCCTGTTTAGGAGCCAAGTTTTTTTCAACATCCTCTTTGAGTCTTCTCAGCATCATTGGCTTAAGAATGGCCTGTAGCTTTTGAACCTGTGGTTCATTACCAGAGAAAAATAAACCAGTAAATAACATGAATACAAATATTTTCACATTATATAGAAACATGGAAAAGAAAATAAAGAGGTTTCTGTTATCTGAGGAAAAAGGTTTTAGATAATGCCACAGAAGATGTAAGAGTTCAGAAAGGTGTCAAGGGTTGATGGCAACTCTTTTTTTTTTTTTTCATCTATGTATTTGGTAGAGGGTCTTACTACCCAGCTTGGACTCATAGTGATCCTCCTGTTTTCAGCCTCTCCTGAGCTAACAGGCGTGCACCACCATGCCTGGACTCAGTCACTGGCTCAGCACACCAGCAGGGCCGGCACAGCATGTGGGATCAAACCTAGTCCCTGTGCTTGCCAAAGCAGGCACTTAGTCTGCTGAGCTATATCACCGGTCCACAACCTTTTTGATCCCGGGTTTGTACCTCACCATACAGATTTCCTACCTGTTCCTCTGTCTTAAGATCTCCAAAGTCCTTAAGGAACTCTGATTCTGAGGGAAACTGTGAAGGTTCCAAGAAATGAAGTAAGCTGAATAGTTCCTCCACAGTATTTTGCAGTGGTGTTCCTGTGAGCAGCACTTTGTGTTCCTAGAAATGCAGAGAACAGAAGAATGCTAAAATTCAAAGATGGGCAGGGGATACAGTTCAGTGACACAAGCGCCTGCCTGGTCAGCGCAAGGTCCTGAGTTCAATCCCCAGTACCACAAAAACAAACAAACAAAAAAAAAAATCAAAGACACAAAGGACCTCTAGGTGTTTCCACTGAATATATGACCTTTAATTTCTTTAGCTATAAAATGATGGCCAAGAATCACATTACTGTCTAAATTTTTCTTACATTCTCCCCCTCCTCTGATAACACAAGATGTTTAAGAATTTCCTTGTATTATTTAATATACTGAAAACATATAAATTTCATGTACAATTCATACTATTTTTTTTTTCAATTTCATATGGATCTCCTACACTCAACTCCCCACAAATATCTTAATCTGTCCCTTTCTAGAAAATATACTGCTGCATTTAGTAAGACCTTAATTAATTCCTGGTAGCTCATCTTAATGGTTGCCTCTTAAATCTAGGCTTGCCTTGTCACTTGCTGTGTGACAAGGAGACTACAATAGAAATGGTAGGAGTTTCCAGAGCCCCCCTTAAAGGCCTCTTAGCTCCTGCTGTTTTCCTTTTGAAATTGTCCTCAGATTCCTTTTAAAGAGGCCCATCTAGCCAGTGGAGGCTGAAAAGAGCACAGAAGTCAACCTAGTACTCAACCCCAAACAGTGCAAAACTTCAAAGGGCAGCAGCATGCAGAGCTCAAGACCGGGTGGCTTCACAGGCACATTACCTAAGCTAGTTAAGTGACTGAACAAGAGAATTATGAAAGCTGTTTTAAGGCAGTAAATTCTGGAGTATTATGTTATGCAGGAATAGGTAATTAACAGTCTCCCTTGGCTCTTTTTGGCTGTGAACCACTAAATTACAATTTGTTTCCAAAACTTACAACTTTTATAGGACTTTCAAGCTCCAACGTCATGCCTATCACTCAAGATTCCTACTCTTTCTTCTTCTAATTTAAGGTTATTTTCATTGCACAGGGAAGTAGCTGGTAATTGTGGGTGCTGGTGCCCACAAGGGAGCATGGGACACTCACCAGATCCATGTGCTTAAGACTATCAAGCAGCTTGCAATTACGGTTTTTTAGTCGGTGGGCTTCATCAATGATGACGCAACGCCACTCAATTTCACGAAGCTCAGGACAGTCAGACAAAATCATTTCAAAAGTGGTGATTAGGGCATCAAACTTGTATGCGCCTGGAATAAGGCGTCCCTAAGCATGAAGGCAGCAAAGTAAGAAAAAAATCCAATAAGTACATAAATTAACTAATATCTTTTGAATTACTTTTTCTATATTCAGATAGGTTTAATATAAAATATAACCTGTACCACCACCCATCTCTATTGCTGTTCATAACCCTGATATACACCACTGAATCACCTCATGTAAATTATATACTATTTTTTTAACTATTTGCCTTTCTGGGGAAAAAGACCTTACAAGAGAAAGCTAGAGATTTCTGACTGTTATGTGCCTAGCTTATGTGTCTCTATCTTAGATCTTTTGGTTAACAATAATACAATCAGACATTGGGCAATGCTGAGATACACAAAAATAAAGTGGAAATATCTAATACAGAACATAAACATATTGGGTACCATCAATTGCTGTAAGATTGGCAAAAGGTAATAAGAAAATTTGGTGTGGTAGAAATAGAAACCACGAAACAGAATTAAAAGCATATTGAGGGGGCCTGGCCCTAGCTCAGTTCTTGGGGCTGGTGAGATGGCTCAGTGGTCTAAAGCACCTACTTAGAACAAGCTTAGCAAAGCACAGGGACCGCAGTTCAATCCCCCAGCACCACATGCCAGCCAGCCTCGCCCCCTGGTGGGCTGAGCTGGCCACACACACACACACACACACAAATAAATAAATAAATAAATTTAAAAAAAAAAAAAAAAAAAAAAGGATATCGAGGAGCCATGAGATGGCTCAGTAGGATAAGCGCTTCCCTGGCAAGCGCGAGGGCCTGAGTTCAATCCCCGGTTCCACAAAAAAAAAAAAAAAAATTAAAAGCATATCAATAATAAAATTCAATATTTGCATATGTGAAATCTTTTTTTTTTTTTTTGGTGTGGTACTGGGGGTTGAACTCAGGACCTTGCGCTTGCCAGACAAGCACTTATTCTACTGAGCTATCTCCCCAGCCCTCAATATTAATATAGGATGGTAGGTAGTAGTTCATTCTTTTCCAAATATACACAGGAAAATGTAGAGGATCTTAAGGTTTTGTGGGTTTTTTGGTCTTTTTTTCAATTCCTAGTCAGGAATTGAACTCAGGGCCTGAAGTTTGCCAGGCAGGTACTGCGACACTGAGGTATATATATCCCTGACCCAAAAATGTAAAGGATCTTTATGAAAATTTCAGCAGACTAAGGAAAAACAACCAAAAAAAGAAATAAATGTTTAAGTTCATTGCCATAAAAATTAAGAAATTTAGGTTACTAAATGAATTGTACTGAGAAATGCTATAAAATTCATCAATACTGATAAAAATCTACTTAAAATGCATGTATTCATAAGTAAATTTAAGACTCCCACTGAATCAAAATGTCTATTAGGTAAAAATACCAAAGTCAAGACATGCCCTACACACCGCAGCATAAAACTGCACAGCTTTTAGAGAACCTCAATGGAAGTCACTGACTCATATGCAGTTGCCATAATGTTAGGTACATTAGCCTGTTTTCTATACCACAGTCTTGCCAAAATACATAACTCACTCGTGAATCCTTGCAGTACATCTCATACTGCTGAATCATCTGCCGGCTGGCCAGGCTGCCATGATACACGATGGTATTCATCTCGGTCCAGGTGTTGAACTCTCGTTCCCAATTAGTAATGGTGGACAGAGGAGCAATGACCAAGAAGGGGCCGTGGATGCCCACGTTATATACCTCCTGCAAGAAGGCAATGGACTGAATAGTTTTGCCCAATCCCATCTCATCAGCCAGGATGCAGTTCTGCCTGCAGATTTACCGGGGGGAAAAAAGCATGTCAAAAAAAAAAAAAAAAAAAAAAAAAAAAATACCATCTTTAAAAATAATGTCCCCAGGAAGAAACTCTTTCAACAGAAAATGAATAAAAATAATCTTAAACTATGCCTACATTTTGTGAACCACCCTCTCTTTACCTGTTATACCAATTAAAGAGCAGCCAATTGACTCCCTCCAACTGATATTCTCGTAACTGGTTCCTGTTTTTATATTCATGTGACAGCTCCAATTTCTTCCAGGCACTAGCCTGTGGTCGGTTCTAAAAAACAGAAAATCTGAATAAATATGATGGAGGCAGTAATAAAATTAGGTAAGACGCAATGGATAGCTCTGGTAAAGTCAAATAAAGAACATTACTGCTTATATTAAAATCTGTCAAATCTGGGCTGGTGAGATGGCTCAGTGGTCTAAAGCACCTACTTAAAACAAGCTTAGCAAAGCACAGGGACCACAGTTCAATCCCCCAGCACCACATGCCAGCCAGCCCTGCCCCCTGGTGGGCTAAGCTGGCCACACACACACACACACACACACACACACACAAATAAATAAATTTAAAAAATAAATAAAAAAAAT
>NW_004524928.1:620357-625928 GCF_000260255.1 Octodon degus
AAAAAAAAAGGGGGGCGCCAGGAGATGGCTCAGTGGAATAAGTACTTCCCTGGCAAATGCAAGGGCCTGAGTTCAATACCCAGTTCCAGAAAAAAAGAAAAAAAGAAAAAAAAAAAAAGAAGAAAAGAAAAGAAAATGAAAGAAAAGTCCAAACATGGGCATCTGAGATGAATACACTTCTCAGAGGAAGAAATGCAAATGGCAAGTAAATATATGAACAATGTTCCGTATCACTGGCCAGTCAAGAAATGCAAATTAAAACATGAGAATCCATCTCACCCCAGAAAGAATGGCTAACATCAAGAAGTCAGTCAATAACAAATGCTGGAGAGGCTGTGGGGAAAAGGGAACCCTTCACCATTCTTGGTGGGAATGTAGACTGGTGCAACCATTATGGAAATCAGTGTGGAGATTCCTTCAAAAGCTAGGACTGGAGATCCCATTCAAGCTAGCTATTGCCCTCCTGGGTATTTTTCCAGAAGAACTGAAAACCTCATACCACAGTGATATATGTGCACCCATGTTTATAGCCATGCAGTGTATCGTAGCTGAATCCTGGAAAAAGCCCAGATACTCATCAACTGAAGGATGGATAAAAAAGATGTATTTTTACACAATGGGATATTACTCAGCTATAAACAGAATTTGAGTTTTTTTATTGGTAAATAGATGCAACTAGAGAACATCCTCTTAAGTGAAATAAGTTAGACTTGCATGTGCAAACACTGTATTGGCTTATTAGTGTGAGAACCTGAAAGAGAAAAATGGAATCTGAAGGATACAATAGGTACTGGGAAAAGAGAACAAATTCATGCAAAAGAAAAGACACACTGAGTTGAGATGGACAGGAGAGGGAGTGGGGAAGATTTACCTATGTGTGTAAACAAGATAGTTTGGGCAACTGTACTGCACATTCCTAAAGTGTTCTTTAATGTTACTTAAATTTTTTTTTTTTAACTAAAAACTTTTTAGGGGGCTAGGGAGATAGCTCAGTAGAATAAGTGCCTGGCAAGCACAGGGTCCTGAGTTCAATCCCCGTACCTAAAAAAATAAAAAATAAATAAAACACACTGGTGACTTGGAGGATGCTAAGCAACTAATTCGTTATTCTGAAGGCTAGAAAATAAAAGAAAAACAAAGCATGTTAAAAGGTACTAAGGAGACCGGGTGTGCTGGTGTACACCTGCAATCCCAGTACTTGGGAGGCTGAGGCAAGAGGATTGTTCATTATAAATTGAAGACCAGCCTAGGTTACAAAACGAACTAAAGGCCATCCTGAACTACACAGCAAGAACCTATCTCAAAAAGACAAATACTGAAAGTATTACAGATGAAATAAAGGAATCCTCAGTTTGCTTTCAAGTAACCTAAGAAACACATGGGTAAGAAAAGGATGACTATGTGATAGGTACATAATACTATTTCAACCTTTGTGTGTAATTTTCCATAATAATAAGGAAAATTTTCATAACAAAAAGCTATATAAACAACACCACCAAAACAAAACTGGGGAAAAAATTAAAGCACTGCAGGAAATAGGCCTTTATACCTATACATTTACCCTTAAGTAAAAATAAACTTACCATCCTTTTGAGTTCTGGGTGCCTGGACTGGATTCGTTTAAATTCTCGAATCTTGCCCTCATCAACATCCTCTTTTAGCTCCCATGTACTATCCTCGTAGGGCAAAGAACACCATTTCACCAGGTAGTAGATTACAGGCTAGGAAAAAAGTCCACACTTTAATGAACTGAATTCCAGGCTATGGTAAAAGATTAGGAATAAAATCAGATCTAAGAGCTGGGAAGATGGCTCAGTGGAATAAGTGCTTCCCTGGCAAGCACTAGGGCCCGAGTTCAATCCCTGGTTCCCCCCAAAAAAAATTAAAAAATAAAGTCTAAAAAATAAAAATAAGATAATTTTTAAAAAATCAGATGCAGCAGCACTCAAGAGGACAAGGTAGGAGGACTGTTATGAGTTTAAGACCAGCCTGAGCTACAAATTGAGCTCAAGGCCAGCCTGAACTGCATAATAAGACCCTGTCTCAAGGAGACCGAAAAAAAAAAGGAAAGAAAAAATCAGACGCAGTGTTAGGAACTAAAAGGTGCTGAAAAAGACGCAACACACCAACCACAGGCTGACCTGATATACTATTTATGGCTTGGATCATTCTTCCAGGCAATTTACTAGAATCACTTCTAAAACTAAAATTTATATCCAGTATTTCAGAGAATACTAAGCATTAAAACAGATTCATCAATCAAATAGATTGGGCAGGGCTAGGCTGTTTTCCTTTACTATGTTGAAATTAAAATGTACGGTTCGATTCCATGCTTTGTGTGTGTGTGTGTGTGTGTGTGTGTGTACGGTTCGATTCCATGCTGTGTGTGTGTGTGTGTGTGTGTGTGTGTGTGTGTGTGTATGGTACCGGGTATTGAACTCAGGACCCTGTGCTTGCCAAGCAAGCGCTTATTCTGCTGAGCTATCTCCCCGGCCCAAGATAAAAGCTTTTTATTTATTTATTTTGGTGGTACTGGAGAATCAAACTTGGGACCTTGTGCTTTCCAGGCAGGCGCTTATGCTGCTAAGCTGTTTCCCCAGCCTCCCCCAACCCTTTTTTTTTTTTGACACAGGGTTTCACTATGCAATCCAGGCTAGCCTCAAACTTGTGGCAAATCTTCCTGCCCTAGCTTCCCCAGTGCAGGGATTATAGGCACATGTCACCATGTCAAGCCCGCATCATTTTCCTGGCACCAAATCTGATACCATAGAAACCTGGCTACTGTCAGGATGAAGAGCAAGGTAAACCCATGGGAGAACATGAGGGCTAACTTCACTGAACTTCAGAGTCCTTTGATTTCTTTTTTTGTTTTGTTTGTTTGTTTGTGGGGTTTTTTTTGTTTTGTTTTGTTTTTTTGGCTGAACTCAGGCCCTTGTGCTTGCCAGGGAAGCACTTATTCCACTGAGCCATCTCCCCAGGCCTAATCCTTGGATTTCTGAGTGCAAGTGCATTCACTTCAGGAACATCACAGAATGGGAAAGAGATTTCCCAGAAAGCTATGACTTAATTAAAGGAGGGATCATTAAAGAAAGGAAGGGCTGGGGAGATAGCTCCTCCAATATTTTCATATTCCTAAACTTATGAATTTGTGAAGTTACCCTTGTCACACCTGACACCCAACTTCCGAATGAACTAGGGAAAATGAGACAAAGGTGAACGACTCTTCTGTACTTAATGATACTGTGAAATGTTTCCTTTTTGGTCTCTCTATACTCTTACCTCTCCATTATCTTTCTGCAGATACCACAGAAAAATTTAGAAATACCTTTTAGTCTAAGATTTTTCATTCATATCTTAATAATAAAGAATTAGCAAGCAGACAAGAAGAAATCTTTAAAAAGGTTTTTATCCTTCTCCATACAACTTACCTCACCATTATCCTTATCAATGCTGTGAGATTCATCCAAAATCCTATCCACCTCTACATAGTCTGGATTGAAAGGTTCTTCATCCTAGGTGAATCATGAAATCAATCAAGTAAGATAAAAAGAAAAGCACTAACAATAATCCATCCACCCTCCTCTACTTTAAACAGATGATTATATGTCACAATGTATCAATCCAAAGGGAGTTCCCCCTTTTCCACAAACTTTCTGCATCTGTACCTACCTTCTCACAGGTTACTATAAAAAGCACCTTATTCCCTAACAGAGGCATTCATTCCATCTATGCCTTGGATTGAACCTTCCTTGCCTTTCTAAGAATCTTTCTCTCCTAAATCATTCCTATAAAACACACAAACATATTCTACTATTTCACATGCATTTTTTTTTTTATTTTTTGGTATCTGGGATCACACTCAGGACACTAGGCAAGTGCTTATGCTGCTGAGCTACCCCCCAGCCCTTTCACAACTTTTAGGGTAGGTTTATTTTTTGTTTGTGGTACCAAGGACAGAACCCAGGGCTTCCAGCTTGCTAGGCAAGCATTGTACTACTGAGCCAAATCCCTAGCCCCTCACAGCTTTTAAAAGAATAAGCGCGTCCATGGCAAGCACAAGGGCCTGAGTTCAATCCTGATTCTGCCAAAAAAAGAAACTCTCCTTGACAACTATTTTTCTGCTCTGCTTCATACTCACACTGCCCTAGCACTTTAAACACATGGCATCTCTACTCCTTCATTCTCCCTGTTGGTCCATACTGCACTCTCCTAGTTCCATCACACAATTAAAAGTCAAGGTTATAGGGCTGGGGAGGGGCCAGGGAGATGGCTCAGTGGAATAAGCGCCTCCCTGGCAAGCGCAAGGGCCTGAATTCTATGCCTGGTTCGGCCCAAAAAAAAAAAAAAAAAAAAGTCAAGGTTATAAATAACCTCCCAATTGTCAATAATGGTCGTATTTCTTTACCCCTCTTCTGCTACTGTTTAATTAGTACTGATCTTGGATATAGGAAACTAAAAGCTCCTTTGTCACTATTTGTATTGATACTAGATTAGAAATTTGAGAAAATGCTTCTTCATGATAGAGTTGCTTATGGCTAACGAGACCATGCAGCACTAAATACTGATGCTACAGAGAGAAAAGTGCATCAAGGGGACCTAAGGTCATCTCATCATCCCTTCTGAAAACACTTCACACACATCAATCTCACAATACTGAACCATCTAACAAATAAGCAGACCATATTTAAACCTAAGAAAACAAAGCATGGAACAATTAAAAGTAAATATTCAAAATTAAAATTTTATGTCTACATATACAAACCAATTGTAAGTCTTTAATTGGTGCTTCTATGAAAAAAATGAGCTGTTGCACAGATTCCTAATTACCTCATGGAAGAAGTGTCTCATCTGGGCCATTTTGGTTTTGAAGCGCTTTAGTTTTTGATGGATTCTCTTATCCTTCTCTAATTGGGAGATAGTAGCCCATTCGCAGTGCAGATAAGAGCTAAAGGGAATGAAAACAGGCAATTTCGGTGTGCAAAAGGAAAAATGGAAGGCTAGCTATGGAGATTTCAGCAGTAAACCTGATAAAAGTGTGCTTAAACTGGGAAACAGCTGAGATCAGTACATTTGAACTGATTTGCAAAATGCTTCATCTGGGGTGTGCTGGAACATTCACATTTCCAAACAGCACCCAAGTAATGCTAATTCTGTTGGTTCTGGGACTAAACTTTTGAGTAGCAAGACCTTAGTGGTAGGGATAAGATAGAGAAGACCAATCTCTCACCTTTCTATAAAGAAAGAGAAACAGAAATTTCAATTCCTGACTTTTTTCCTGAATGACCATTTCCCCCAGCCAACAATGGCAGTTCGATATAGGAGAGCACAAAAAGGAATACATTCCCACCCATGACGGTCTACACAAGAAACATTTATACAATTCTGTGGAATCTAACGTGAAAAGCTTTTTACACAAGTAACATACTAGTTCTTGTACTTGACAAAGAATTCTTCTGCTTCAGTATATTGTCCAGAAGGAAGCTGAGAAGAAAGAAAAAAACTTCAGTCATCAATCCCCTATTTGTCAAAGAAAGAATCTTTAATTTTAACCACACCTGGCAAAACGTCATC
>NW_004524928.1:626028-638688 GCF_000260255.1 Octodon degus
TTTGACCCAAGAACTCCTTTAGCTCTACTATCATCTGATACTTCCATACTAGAGACATGACCAGTGGAAAAAAAAAAGCATTTACACATCATAAACAGGTAAGTTAAAGAAGAGGTAGTAAGACAAACACTATTTTCTAGCTAATTTTCCTCCATTACCTCACAGAACTCTAGGAACACACCCTGCATCCACAGGTGTTCCCTAAACAAAAGATGTGTATGTAATATTATGGGATGACATTAAAGACAGAGGCCTCACCTCCTTCTTCACAATTCGCATAGAAAGCACTTTGTCGACAATAGCTGCATCTTCTTCACTGGGATTCTCCTATAGCAAAAGATGTAGTCAGGCAACAAATGACTGAAAGAGCAGAACAAACCTCTCAAATTGCTTACATTCTCGGCTTACCACAAAGAACTGCATAGATGGCAAAGTCTCGCCATCTGGTTCTGGCACCGGTTCAGGGAGGATAGGCTCAGGTTTTATTGGACCAGTCACATCCACCTCTTCTTCTTCTTCATCATCAGTGATCTTTATATCCAGGTCCTCAGTATATTTTTTTCGCTTAACTTGGCGGTTTGAACGTCTCTTCTGTTGAGAGAAAAAAGCGAAACTGTTTAGTTCATAGGTATTAAACATAACAACTGAACTGCTTTATCAGAGGACAGCATCCTGCACAGAAACCTGCACATTATTGGTAAAAAGGTCTAGGAAGTAGAAGGCTCAGGGTACAATATATTTCAACAACCTCGAAGTGCAAAAGTACATGAATATATTTTCATGAATTTTTCCTTTGTGTTTCAATAGCTTCTTGTTTTAATAGAACCATATTATATTATTGTTTCTTTTTTAGTCAGCAGTACTTAAGGGGTATTTTCCTTATCAATATATTTTATATCTACTTTATTCTTTGAAATGGTTAAAACATCTTTAAAGTAATTCAAGGAATACTTGCAGCATATGATAAAAAATTAGGGAGGAAGGAGAAAAGTTATGTTTTAAATTACAACAAATCCTTGGAAAATCTAAAATAATTAAATGGAAAGAGTATTGAAGTTCTCTGGGAATGGTGGCACATGCCTATAATCCCAGCACTTGGGAGGCTGAGGCAGAAGGATCAACACAAATTTGAAGCCAGCCTGGGTTTAAAAAACAAGGGTCAAGAAATCCAACAAACTTGCTTGGCATAAAGTTAATTTTTGAGGTGCCCTCACTTGAGGACCCACGTTGTTTTCTCTGTGTATCTCTTCAACCCTATAATAAGTCTTCCTGTGCCTCTGGAAAAAAAAAAAATTGAAAATCAACAGCAAGGCCTACAAAGGCAGTAAAGAACAAGTAGGAAAAAAACGAAGGTATGAGTGAAACAGGATAGGTTTATTTTAGAATGAACCTGAGAGGGACCACTCTGGCACTGAGACCAAACCAGGTTAACTCTCATACAGGCTACACAGCCTTTTAAAGGGTCATGAGTATAGAGGGGGGCTGTGAAAGGAAAAGGGATGTTGAGCGGGAGGGTTCAGTGAGAAGGAGCTGCAGCTGCCCACAACAGGCTTGAGGACAGGGAGTGATGGCTACTTGTCAGGAGCAGGGCTGAGTAATGACGGGAGCTACTGTGCAGAGCTGTGCTTCCTGAGCTTATGAATTGATGATTACACTGTACTTCTTCGGCAGATCTATGAGTGAGGAAGAGGTTTATAGGAATCTCTGGTCAGCCTGAGACGGCTGTGTTGGATTTCTTCAAAGGTAGCAAAAAAACATAATGTAAGAACAGATCTCAAAGATGGACATGGAACTGCATATATATAATCTAAGCTATTCTAGAGGCTAAGCAGGATAATAGGAAACCAGCCTGTGTGACTTAGTAAGACCTTGCCTCAGAAACAGGGTTACAGCTCAGCGGTACAGTCCTTGCCTATCATGCATGAGGCCCTAAATTCAACCCACTGTACCACAAAGTAAATAAAGGGGAAAAGGAAAAGAGATCTGATTTATGAAAACACAAAAACTACCTGTTAATTTTTTTTTTTTTTTTTTTTGCAGAACGGGGGATTGAACTCAGGCTCTTGTGCTTGCCAGACAAGCACTTATTCTACTGAGCTACCTCACCAGGACCTAAATTTAAAGTAAGATATATGTAAAAATCTATAGGAGAAAAACTTTAAGCAATATAGGACATAAAAGATAACAAGTAAAAAATATAGTATTAAGTCTTGAGAAAGATTAAATTCCTCCTAGCCTGACAAATCAAAAATTAAGAACTCCCTTAAATAGAAGAGCTGATTCCAAAATACAAATGGAGAATAAAGATTTAAGAATCACCAAGAAAAGTAAGAAAAGGTATACTAGTCCAACCAGATCTAGAACAAAATGTGAAGCTACATTAATTAACACACTTTAGTTCTTCCTAAGAGACAAAATGGTTAAAAAAATTTACCCAAATATAGACTAAAATATTTATGTGGATTTCCAACATTAAAGAATATTTGTAAAAACAAAAAGGCTATTTTGAAAAATAATCGGTGAAGAAAAGATGGATTACTTTATTTTATTTTTTTAGATGTTACTTTATAACTGGGAATGAAAACAACCAACTAGTTATGTAGAGGATAAAAAGAAATTCTAGGCTCAGGGAGATGGCTTAGTGGAATAAGTGCTTCCCTGGCAAGCACAAAGCCCTAAGTTCAATCCCCGGTTCCGCCAAAAAATAAAATAATAAGTAAAAAAAAAAAAAAAAAAAAATTAAGAAATTCTAAAAGGATCAATAACTTTAAGTGTAAACAATACAGAAGAATTTTAAAAATAATATCTTAGATTGGGAGTCTTCCTCACAAGTTGGTTTTCTCAGGGGAAGCTGGTACATGTACTTAACACCTCTTAATTCTTTTTCACTTCCTTCCCTCCACTCTCTACTGACTCTATGGTCGTCCCCTTTCTTTCCTTTTTTATTTTTTTCTTTTTTCTTTTTGCGGAACTGGGGATTGAACTCAGACCCTTGCGCTGAGCCATCTCCCTGGCCCCTTCTTTTTTTTTTACTTTCCTTTTAAATTTTATTTAATTTTATTTTGAAGAGTACAAGCAAAATCAAAATCAAGCAGAAACAGGGTAACAACAATACATGTTACAGATTTTCACAAGAATAACAAATTAACAATGGTTTTATATTACAAATTTTATCATCTTTATTGTCAAATCTGTTGCTCAGATTAAGAGGTATAACTAAAAAAAAACTAAAAAAAAAAAAAAAAGAGGTATAACTAAGCAAGATGTTTTTTGGTCCCTTTTCATTTTTTTTATTTTTATTTTATTTATTTGTGTGTGTGCGTGTGTGTGTGTGGCCAGCTCAGCCCACCAGGGGGCAGGGCCAGCTGGCATGTGGTGCTGGGGGATTGAACCGCGGTCCCTGTGCTTTGCTAAGCTTGTTCTAAGTAGGTGCCTTAGACCACTGAGCCATCTCACCAGCCCTGGTCCCTTTTCATTTGCAAAGGATCTATCTGCTGGGTGTGGTAGCATCCACCTATAAACTCAGCAGTTGAGAGGCTGAAGCAGGACTGTCCTAAACTTGAGGTCAGCCTGAGCTCCACAGTGAGTTCAAGGCCAGCTTGGACTACAGAGCAACACCTCATTTCAAAAAAAAGAGGTTGGGGGGTAAGGAAGGAGGTAGAGAGAGGCAGACAGACACAGAGAAAGACTGGTTGATTCCATCACAAAGGCTTTGTTTTTTTTTTTAGTACTGGGGATCAAACTCAGGACCTGATGCTTGCCAAGCAGGTGCTATGTCACTGAGCTATCTTCCCTGGGCTGAAGTTTTAAAAAATAAAATAAAAAGGGGAGACAATGGAGCTCAATAACAGATGAAATAATGATTAAGACACAGCAAAAGAGAAAGAGACAAAAGAATATCTGAAATTGACTGTGAATGCAGCGCAGTGGTGGACTGCTTGCCTACTGTATGTTAGACACTGGGTCTGATTTCCAGTACCATAAAAACAGAAACAAAAAACCCTGTAACTCACATATTGATTATAGTACAAATGAACATGATCTCTTTTTTTTTTTTTTAATTTATTTATTTATCCATCTATCCATTTATGTGTGTGTGGCCAGCTCAGCCCACCAGGGGGCGGGGCTGGCTGGCATGTGGTGCTGGGGGATTGAACCACGGTCCCTGTGCTTTGCTAAGCTTGTTCTAAGTAGGTGCTTTAGACCACTGAGCCATCTCATCAGCCCCCGAACATGATTTTTTTTTTCCAAAATTTTATTGATAAACAGCAATGAGACAGTTTCAAATCAAATCGGAAGTACAGTTTCAACAAATAACACACTGCATATATTCTTCTTAGTGGTTGATTGCTGTACACGAACATGATCTTAATAGAGGAATATCTGGCAATATTTTTTAGTCAGTAATTTCACTTTAAAGATGGTATCTTAGGGCTGGCCAGATACCTCAGTAGATTAAAATGTCTGCTTAGGCAGGGCACAGGGACTAGGGTTCAATCCTCAGCATGCTGTGCTGGCCCCACCCCCAGGGGTACACTGAGACTGCAACTGAGATTGGGTGTGGTGGCATGCACCTATAATCCCAGCATTTAGGAGGCTGAAAACAGAAGGATCACTAAGAGTCTGAGTTGCATACTGAGACCCAAACATAAATGGAAAAAAAAAAAATAACACGTAAGTACTAATAATTATTTATACGCATGTCCAATCTATAGCATGCTGTAGGGGGGCTGGCCCTAGCTCAGTTCTTTAAGTGGCTGCTTCCACAAAGCTGTCAGCCTCAGGTTGCTGTAGTTCGATCCCCACAACACTCCAAACCTGCCCTGAAGGCATTCGGAGGGAAAAAAAAAAAATCCTTATAGCATGCTGTTTTCTTGCTCTTTTTCTTAATGTGATAATAAAAATTTTAGGCGCGCCCTACATCCACCACCCCACCATGGGTCTCAGTCTGCAGCCGCCGCCATGTTCAGCTTAGGTGCAGCAGCCACCACCGCTGGTCCTCTGTGTGAGAGCATCCCCAGGCAGCAACTGGAAGCTGTTCTCTGCTGTATCCAGCCAGCCCTTACCGAATACATCCAGCGCCCCACGCATCCAGTGTGAGGTCCCTCCAGCTATAAGGTAGGCACCATGGCTGAGAAATTCGACTGCCATTACTGCAGGGACCATTTGTAGGGGAAGAAGTATGTGCAGAAGGATGGCCACCACTGCTGCCTGAAGTGCTTTGATAAGTTCTGTGCCAACACCTGTGTGGAGTGGCACAAGCCCATTGGCGCAGACTCCAAGGAGGTGCACTACAAAAACTGCTACTGGCACAACACTTGCTTCCGCTGTGCCAAGTGCCTTCACCCCTTGGCCAGTGAGACCTTTGTGTCCAAGGACAACAAGATCCTGTGCAACAAGTGTGCCACTCGGGAGGACTCCCCCAAGTGCAAAGGGTGCTTCAAGGCCACTGTAGCAGGAGACCAGAATGTGAAGTACAAGGGCACCATCTGGCACAAAGACTGCTTCACCTGCTGCAACTGCAAGCAAGTCATCGGGACTGGAAGCTTCTTCCCAAAAGTGGAGGACTTCTACTGCATGACTTGTCACAAGACCAAGTTTGCCAAGCACTGCATCAAATGTAACAAGGCCATCACATCTGGAGCAATCACTTACCAGGATCAGCCCTGGCATGCCTATTGCTTTTTGTGTGTTACCTGCTCTAAGAAGCTGGCTGGGCGGCGTTTTACCGCTGTGAAGGACCAGTATTACTGTGTGGATTGCTACAAGAACTTTGTGGCAAAGAAGTGCTGAATGCAAGAACCCCATCACTGGGAAAAGGACTGTGACAAAAGTGAGCCACTCAAAAAAAAAAAAAAGTGAGCCACCCAGTGTCTAAAGCTGGGAAGTCCCCAGTATGCCACAGGAAACGCTTGCCTCTCACCGTTTCCCAGCGCCAACCTCTGGGGCAGGCATCCGGGTGAAGAAAGGACTTGTCCCTCATGGGTGGTGGTTCTTTTTTTTCTTTTTTTTGGCGGAACTGGGGATTGAACTCAGATCCTTGCGTTTGTCAGTCAAGCGCTTATCCTACTGAGCCATCTCCCCGGGCCCGGTGGTGGTTCTTTATGGAAAAAAATTTGAAGCTTAGTAGCTCCTCAAGACCCTGGTTTGGTAAAGGCTCCAGTGTGGTGGCCTATGAAGGACAATCCTGGCACGACTACTGCTTCCACTGCAAAAAATGCTCCATGAATCTGGCCAACAAGCGCTTTATCACCAGGAGCAGGTGTATTGTCCTGACTATGCCAAAAACCTGTAAAGTGACAGGGGCTCCTGTCCTGTAAAATATAATTTGCATCATATTCTTTGTGTCATTGCTCTCTGCCCTACACCATCAATAGGATAGGAGTGCTCTTTCACCTCTTAAAGTTGTTCCTTGTATCTTTTCTCCCATTTTACAGTATTACTCAAATAAGGGCACACAGTGATCATATTAGTATTTAGCCAAAAGCAAAGTTGCAGCAAAGTTAATTTTTCTATAGCTGCAATGAAGAAACAAAAATTTAGATAGACTGACTCTTCTGCATGTTTATCATAGAGCAGAAAAGTGCTAACCATGTAGCCACTTCATGATGTAAGCAAGAAGCATAAGCGACAAAGCCCTGCTGATTGCCCTTCGTGGCTCAGTAGGGACCCATCATACAGTCAGAAGACGTGCAAGAGTTGCAGTGGCTGCTCCAACTTGCTGCTCACTTTCTTCTGTGAGCAGAAAACGAACTTGCTGGGATGCATGGTTTAGCTTCCTAGTGAAGACTCTGACCCTTATTCTGTTTTTTTGTGCTTTTACATGACTAACAAGAATTTCCAAAAACGTTAACATTTAGACTTAGCTGTAATTTCCAGCTCACCATTTCCGCACACTGGTATTCGCTTTCTGTGTGTGGCATGTGTTCTGTGCGTTCCTGCTTCACAGCGTGGAACCCACAGGAGTGTGTGAGCAGATTGGAGGAGAGGAGCCCGTGTTAGAGCGGCAGCATCCCAGTGAATACTGCTGGGAGCTTAACAGAACTAACCCTGCTGTCTTTTAAATTTTTTTTTAATTAACGGTATCTTTGTTTTAATTAATAGTCAAATAGTTAATGAGTTTGGAAACTTGCATGACAATATTTGAGCCCCCTCAGATAGTCCTGCAGTCTGGAGATTCATCCTCCAGCAGTGACTGCAAAACTCTATAGAGGGATAGCTAAGCAGGCGTCAGGGTGTCGTTCATGTGGATCTGACATTTTGAAACCATGACGAGTTGAATCCCTTGTGACATAGTAGTTGTCTGCTCTTCGTCTGTGTGTTCAAGAGGGTTGCAGAATCCCCTCTGCCGTGATTCCTAGGACTTTTCCTCAAGAGCTTAGCTGACTCTCTGGGGAAGTGGGGAGGCCACTGCCCTCACAAGCAGAACCCAATTTCCATCTCCTGCATCCCTGAGAGGCAGGAACACCTACTCACTGTATCCTCCATTATATTACATACTATCACAAGACAGTACCCAAAGTAAACATGTAATGACAGTACCTATTAATGTTCTTGTAGGAGTGGATGTAGAACTGATGTCTCATTTTTACATTTTGTCATTAGCTCTGATTATCTAATGTTTCAGAAATAAAGCAGCATAGAAATAAAAAAAAAACTTTTAAAGTTTTTCCTACTTATATATATATATCAACTATATTTCCTTATGTGGTACAAGATAATTCCCCTTCACTCAGAAAAACAAGAGCAACCCAGGTGTGATGGCACACGCCTGTTATCCCAGCACTCCGGAGGTTAAAGCAGAAGGCTCACAACAAGTTCAAGACCGGCCAGGGATATACAGTGAATTCAAGGCTAGCCTGACTACATAGTGAGACCTTATCTCAAAGAAAGAGAGAGTGAGAGAAAGAAAAGAAAAGGAAAGAAAGAAAAGAAAGCCAACCAGTCAGCCTGGCGAGCAAAAGAGTCTTGAGTTCAATCCCCGGTTCTGCCAAAAAAAAAAAAAAGAAAGAAAGAAAGAAAGAGAGGTGAGCTACAGGCTGATCGTGCCAGTTAAGAGTAAGATTAGGAGAGGCTAGTTTTTCCTTATATACTTTTATGTATTTAGTATAGGGTCTACAGGGACTCACTACACAGATGTGCAGTGCCCCCTCTCCCCCAAATCATGTTGAAACCCTAACTTCTCATGCCTCAAAATGGGATTGCATCTGAACATAAGAGCTTTAAAAATGTGATAAATGAAGCCACTGGAATAGGCCCAAAACCAATGGCTGCTTTCCTCTTGGGCTGGGAATATAGTTCAGCAGCACAAGCATCTGCTTTGCAAATGCAAGGTCCTGAGTTTGATTCCCAGTACTAAAAAATCAATCAAAACGGTCTTCCTATGTTGCCCAAGCCAAGGTCTCAAACTCCTGGGCTCCAGTGATTCTCTTGTCTCAGCTCAAGTAGCTGTGACTTTAGGCATATCCTACCATGCCTGGCTTGGTGTTCTCTCAGGAGGAAAAAAGAGAAATTTGGACACACAAAAAGGTATCAAGAGTTTTAAACCAACAGATTTTTTTTTTTTTTTTTGGGGGAACCAGGGATTGAACTCAGGCCCTTGTGCTTGCCAGGGAAGCACTTATTCCACTGAGCCATCTCCTGGCCCCTAAATATCCATTGTTTAAGCCACTTCATCTTTGGTATTTTGTTATGATGATCCAACAGACTAAAACACCACTTTAAAAAAAAACTTTTACTTATTTGGTACAGGGTCTCGCTACACAGCTCAGATTCAGTGATCCTCCTGTCTCAGCCTTCCCAATGCTAGGATTAATGGTGTGCACCTCCATGCCCAGTTTTGGTGGCTGGCCTGCTGTACCTGGGGGAAGGGCCAGCACTGTATGTGGTACTGAGGATTGAACTCTGGTCCTTGCATTTGCCAGGCAGGCGCTTAAGACTGCTGAGCTATCTTCCCAGCCCCCAAAATACCACTTTTTAAACTTTACTAATCTTTGTATTTCTAGTAATATAAAAATCTGCCTATTTTACACATTAATCCTTCTTATTTAGAATTATGTACATAACTTAGTATGTTATTGAGTTTAGTACTGTTTTATATACTTTCTAAACGCTTACATTTAATCTTATAACCACCCTACTTATTAGATATTATCTAAATTTTACAAATGAAGAAATTAAAGCATCAAAAGATTATCTTGCTCAAAGTACAAGGTTAGTAAATGAGAGTTAAGACAAGAACTCCAAAATTTTGGCTCTTGACTATTATGCTGATTATGGAATTTAAATCATACATAATTTTTATACCGAGTGCATCCATCTTTCTTTTTATGATCTCTATATAGCATTATCTTTCTTATAAAGATGAGTTGATAATTACAAAACCATTTATGCATATATTAGAGTTCATGATCGGGCCAGGGAGATAGCTCAGTAGAATAAGTACCTGCCTGGCAAGCAAAGGATCATGAGTTCAATCCCCGGTACTGCCAAAAAAAAAAAAAAAAAAGTTCATGATGGGGATTTAGGTTTTTCTCCCCTCAGTACTGGGGATCAAACTCAGAGCCTTTGTATTGAGCAATTATCCTCAACCCTTATATTTACTTTGAGACAAGGTCTCACCTCAGCCTGGGTCTCCCAAGTAGCTAAGATTATAAGCATGTCCCATTGTGCCCACCCTATAACCAGTTTTTATATCTGGACCTTCATTTATTTAACTGGAGTTTGTTTTGGCACAGTGAGTTAAATAAAATATTTTAGTTTTTTTTCTCCTGAAATGGGTAGCTAATGGTTCTAACATACTTATTGAGTAATGGTTTTCCTCATTCATTACCAATTTTAATTACATGTACTAAATTCTCATCACATCTATTCTTTGTGCTACAATATTTTATAATTTTCTTTTTCAATTCCAAAGTCTTAGCACTCATTGTTTCATAATATGCTACAGTTGTTTAGGGTTTTTTCATGCCCTATTTTCCCTCTTAAAAATGGGGGGGGGGCGCGCGCGGGGATGTTGTGGCTATTCTCATGTTAATATCTCCTAGAGGAAAAGAAATACCAGACTGTCAGTGTATTGAATATATTTTTTAAAAAAGAGGCATATTTCTAAATATTCAATTACTTTGAAGCACCCATCAACTTTCTAAATTTTATTTATTATTTAGAGATAGGGTCTTGCTTTGCAGTTCAAGCTGGCCTCAAACTCACTGTAGCCCAGGCTAGCCTCGAACTCATAGCAATCCTCCTGTCTCAGCCTCCCGAGTGCTGGAATTACAGATGTGTACTACCATGAACCTCATCACAAGGTCCCTTCTGCACTGGAAAATGCAACTGAAGATGGCACTGTAAGGTAACAAATAAGATATTAAAGTTCCTCTGGCCTAGGGTCTTTTGGTCTCCTCAAATGGCTCTCATCTTCAAAAGGCGGGAAAAACTTTGTGCCTAAACACCCCAACATTCAAACCCTGAAGTGTAGAAAAGGTAAGACAAAAAGACAGCAATGTATTGCTACAGCCATTACAGCAATCATGTACCATGATCTTGTATAAATTGTTCAGTTTCTCAAATACTGGTATGTTGGAAAGTGAGTAGTGCTATTTTCACAGTAATATACTTTTTGCCCAAAAAGGCAAACATTTAGAAAACACTGACCAGGACCATTAACCATTTACACCTTTTTGGATCCTGGCTTGTCAGCCAAAATGAAATTTTGTAGAAATGATTTTTTCTACAGCTTGCATATTCCTTATCCGAAATCCTTGGGACCAGAAACATCCACACACGAAACTCATTTATGTTTCACACACATCTTACACACATAACCTGTAGGTAATTTTATATAATATTATTATGAGATCAGATGTGGAATTCTTTTTAACCTGTGATATCATCATGCTGGATTTTGAGAATTTTGGACTTCAGATTTTTCAGATTAAGGATGCTAAACCTGTACTAATTTCTTTATGCATTATTTTACCTGAATGCTGCTTTCTTCATCTTCCCGGGGTGATTGTGCAGGCATGACTTCCACATCTGAATTATCAGATGAGGTATTGCGCTTTCTCTTCTTGCCCACTACAGGAGTGATAGTGCTACAAAGAAAAACCAATCTCACTTTCAGTAAGGGTAAGAAAATGTAAAAGTAAGAAAACATAAATCAAACATCACATATGAAGCTTCCAGAAAAGTGTTTGCATTTTTAGTCTATGGAATACAAAGTTACTGAGTATGGTATTTGAAAAAAGAAGATAATGGGGTTTGTAAACCACAGACTGACCTTTTTATCAAATTTGACAAATCCTTGCTATCACTTTGTTCATAAATATCTAAAGGAAGATAGCATAAGACAGCACAATGAAAGCTAGATTAAGAATCAGAAAAGGCCTTGTTATAGTTCCGGTTTTGTCAGTAGATAGATATTAGCTTTTCTTATTTTTAGACATTGGATATTTATCTGTCACTGCAACAGTTGAGATCAAGAACTATGAAACTTGCTTTTTAAAATCTGAAAAATTCTGTACATATATAAAGTCTGAAGAATCCCAAGGAGTAGACCTATGAGAAAGGAAAAGCTGTAAGACATAGAAAGGAAAGAGGACATTCAACTGCTTCAAGGATTATGGGAAGCCACAGTTTCATCAACACTGCCTAGGGCCGAGATGCAAGGACAGTTACGTATGCAGCAGTTTTCCTTCTACCCGGGTAGACAGAATAGATGTGCTTAAGCAATAAGCACAGGGCACAGAACAGAAATGCCTTACTGGAGGGCTAGGGATATAGCTCAGTGACATAAACGACTGCCTGGCAAGGGCAAGGTCCCAAGCTCGATCACCAGTAATGCAAAAAACCCAGAAATGTCTCATGAGTTCCAGCAGATCCCCTTGAGTGAGGTACATGCTATATACTAGTAAAAACTGAGTGCCCTATCGTCACAAAGTTCTATCACAAGAGCAGGAGTACTCACTTCAGCTTACTCTTGCCTTTAGTTTTGGAGGTACCAGAAGCTTTGCTCTTCTTTGGCTTTTCCTCCTTCAGCCTCTCCCCACTGTTCTTTTTCCTGCGTTTCTTCTCACCTTCCTCCTCTGGCCGAACACTGGGCAACTCATCCTCATTCAGAACCCGAGGTATGTTTTGTTCACCCCTGGCTCGGGCCCTAGCGATGGCCTCTGCTACAATCCGATTTGCTTTTTCTTGCTTCTTCTGGTGCTCCAGTCTGCGGTTTTCCTCCATGCCCGTCTTTCCTCCAGTATGAGGAGCAGAGCTTGCTGGTGATGACAGAGCTGCCACCTCACTGGCACTTAGAACTTTAACTACAGAGAGCCCAGAAGAGGCCCCTTGGGAAGAGCCAGCCTATAAAAATAAACACGCTAAAATTTCAACATGTTTGCAGTTAAATGGACTAAATAACAGCAGATAGGAGAGAAACTATCTAATTCCTCAGGAACCAGGCTCACACTAAGTCTTACTGAACCTGGATATGTTTTTAAAAATTGTACTTTTCAATGGAAAAGGATGAGAAAAGACAAGAATTCTGCCAATTTAAAATTAGTTTGGGGGCTGGTGAGATGGCTCAGTGGTCTAAAGCACCTACTTAGAACAAGCTTAACAAAAGCAAAGGGACTGCGGTTCAATCCCCCAGCACCACATGCCAGCCAGCCC
>NW_004524928.1:638826-667679 GCF_000260255.1 Octodon degus
AAAAAAAAAAAAAAAATTCAAATTGTACTCTTGGCCTTCACCTTCATCACCCTGTGGGTTGGAGAACTGATATTTACTTGACTGTTCCTTTAGTTTTCAAATGAAAGGCATTTTCAAGTCATTTACTTCACAACAATTTTAGGAAAAGGTTACAAACCAAACATTTCAAAGACAAACAAATCATCTTTTATCTCCAATCCAGATGACTCTCTAATCTTTGCATGAAATAATTAAAATAAGGTTTCTATATGTGAAAGAAATAAAACTGCATTTCATTTGGGGTATAAATCTAGAATGTTTCACAATCAATAAGTGGCTGCTGAAGGCACTATCCAGCAACTAACAAGGACTGTTTCCTTTTCCTTGCTATGTAAGTCTCTCACCTGTGGCTGCAATACCATTTTAAGTGGTACTGAAAGTCTTTGTCCCGGGCTTTGTCCCGGTCCCATGATCTGAGCCTGCTGCACAGAGGAGAGAGTCAATGGCTGAGTTGAAGGTGGCTGCTGTGGCTGTGGCTGCGTTGACGGAGGCTGTGGTACAATCTGGATTTTTTGCTGTGGCTGCTGCACCTGCAGCTGGATAGTTACTACTTTGGCAGGCTGCCCCTGGGCATTCTTGGCTTGAGTCAGGGCTGCCAGCTGGTTACCCTGTAACACTATCTTGCCTGGTAGACTCCCTAGCACAACATGCCGATGTCCTTGGGGACCTCCAGACTGTGGCTGCTGGAGGACCAGTGTGATGCGTTTTGATTCACCCTAAAGCAAAGAAAGGGAATTGCAAGAGAGGTACAACATTAAAGAGTGATTCACCTTGACATACATACACCAATCTGCTTTATCCTAGATTTAAAACATCAGGGTCAAAAACACTCATCTTTCTCCTATCTGTCCTAATGGAATCATTCCTATCTTCTGTCCCATGGATATCAAACTTATTTTAAAACAATTTCTGATAGAAGAATCACTGCCTTTCCACTTGTTTTATTATTTCATGTAAGTCATTTCATTTTAAGAAATATGGTAAAACAAATTCTTATTTTGAACTGCAATTTGCCTTTGATAGCTTCCACTTTTCTTAATACTGCCCAGCACCCACCCTAGTTTACGATACTTTTTGCTGGAAGGAGATCTTAAGAACTTTCAAGATGTTTCTTTGTTCCCATAGCATCCTATATTTTTCATAAAAATTTGTATCATACACTGTAATGCTTGCTTTCCATCTTTCCGAGCAGACTGTGAGCTCTGTAAGGCCATGAATGAGCTGTGTCTGTCTTACTTGGCACCAGTTAGGCACAGTGTAAACATGCAGTAAGAGCTCAAAAAATATGTTAATATTAGCTGCTTCAAACTAACAAGTAAAAAAGTATGTAGTAGTCAGCATTAACAGATAAAAAGCAAAGATCGAATTCAGACTTTCCCAGAGATTGCTGTCATGCGTGCTCTCTCACACACAATTGCTAGGCCCACTACCAAACCAAAATTCACCTTCCCCTTTCACTCAAGTCACCTGGGTAGGTGTAGAGGTCAGTGTAACTGCAGGCTTCAGTGGGGGCCCCGTGGTCCCAGGGTTTCCAGCAGGAGCTGAACCCTTAACTGGCTGAAGGACCAGCTGCTTTACTGGTCGGCTGGGCTGGACAATGCGCTGAACAGCAGCCTGGTTCCCAGGGACCTTGGTGGCCAACACAGTATTACCAGAGACAATGGAAACACCAGGCCGAAGGGGTGTGCCGGTTAGCACTTTGGTAAAAGTGACTTTTCCACCATTGGCTGTACCAGCCACAAGGGGTTGAGCTGTGCTGGTGATACCTTGAGCCTGAATTTGTGCCACATGGGTGCCAGTAACTGAGGAGCTTGGGGGGGCCTTAAGGATAACAATCTTAGGGGCTGTCTGAGGTGCCTGCCCTCCAGCACCATTGGAGGAGACAGCTGTAGCAGAGACACCCATGAAAGGGTTCCCTTGGCTCAAGATCTCCTGGCTCTTGGAGACCTGCAAAAGTCCCGATGTTGGCGTTGATGTCTGTAAGACAGGTTGGGCTGGCTGTTCCTGGCTGGCAGGCTGAGTGGTATAATCATGCAAGGTCAAAGATTCTGGAGCTGGAACTGTGGATTCTTTGGGAAGTTCTGTAGGGGCTGCTTCCTCTGGTGGAGGAACCAGGTCATTTGCTGAAGAACTCCCCACATCACCACCTCCACCATCCTGGTTCATTTGATCCAAGGAGTCCAGAGAGCTTGGCAGTCCAAGGGCTTCCTCAATAGGATCTTGGGTGACCTGGTTAAAGCTGTCATCAGTCAGAGAGTCCAGGCCAAATAAATTTGGGTCATCGAACAAATCCATGATGGGGTCTGCCATCTTGGGAAAATAATTGAGGGTATTTCCTCAAGGTTTAAGGAGGAAAGGGGAGGGGGGGTATTGGTTCTCCCCTCCCCTCCCCTATTAAGAAAAAAACGTACACAATGGACGAGGACTACTCTTCAAACAAAGAGGCAAGGAACAAGTACATGTCAGACTGTCCTTGACCTTCATGGAGCAAGATGACTAGGTCTTCAAAGAAATATGGTAGAACTCCTGTTATGGGAACACAAATATAAATTAAAAATAAGCAAAGTTGGTGATCTCAGAGAAAATTTCTTCTTCTTAATCACCACCCTCAATATCATATAGTATCCAAATAAGAAGAGGAAAATGTGATGAATTCTAAAGATAAGACATACAGCAAGAACACCTATATTTCTGTTTCAAAACGAGAACTAAATTAGATGAGAAGAAATAAACCACCCTTTTTAGGCTCTTACACCTACATACTTTGAAGCTTCTTTTTGTCAAAACCATTCAGCTGTTATCTGTCCATTTCTTTTTACAATTCTCTTCTTAGATAGTCTAGGAAATTAAATACTTGTTCACTCAATTTCAGTTCATAACTTGACAAAACTCAAAAATGTACCACAGGAATTTCTATGGAAGGAAGACAAAGGTTCCTGGGTATATTTTCTTTTATAAATTTTATTTGTACTTCAGATACTTCTATATACTACTGGCAAAAATAATCTTTTTTTTTTTTTTTTTTCGAGACAGGATCTCACTATGTAGTTCAGATTGGCCTTAAACAAACTATGTAATCTATGCTGACCTTGAATTCATAGCAATCCTCTTGCCTCAGCCTCATAAGCACTGGGATTATAGGTGTGTACCACTATGCATAGCAAAAACAACTATTTTTTTTTTTTTTACCAAACTTATAATACAGGGCTGGTGAGATGGCTCAGTGGTCTAAAGCACCTACTTAGAACAAGCTAAGCTAAACAAAGCTCAGGGACCGCGATTCAATCCCCCAGCACCACATGCCAGCCAGCCCCGCCCCCTGGCGGGCTGAGCAGGCCACACACACACAATAAATAAATAAATAAATAAATAAATATTAAAAAAAAAAAAAAAAACCTATTAAAACTAAAAAAAAAACTTATAATACAGTCTCAATAAGCTTATTGCACGATTTTACACAAGAAGTTTTGCAAACTTTATACATATTATAACATAATAATCTACACATAGCATTTTGTTGTGATATCTCAAGAAAGCTTTCTCATATTTAAGATTAAAAAAACAACAAAACTTCCTTTGCAAAGGATTCAACATTCTGGTTCTGATTTATATTCTGAACTTCTCTTAAGCATCTCCTATGCATATTTTACATCCTAGCCTAATTATTCTGAGCAGTTCCCTTCCTGCCATTCCTACCTTGGCTTCGCCCATTAGACTACAGCTTCTATGAGAAACATTATCCTTACTCCAAAAGTCTTTCAGCTGAAACACTATCCGCCCTCAAAGTTCTTCTATTTCATAGTGAGCCATGAGCCATGAGCCTGCCCTTTTAACAACTGAATGATCTGTGATGACCTAATCCCGCCATCACCTTTAAACACATTTTATTCAAATGACTTGAGTTTCTTATCCTATCTCAAGGTTGAAACAGACCCTCTGTATAAATTACCAAAAAAATTTGCTTGCTTCTCAAGATGTTCATCTGCCATCTGCTAGAAAGTTGCCATAAATACATAAAACTTAATGATTATGAATATGTGAAATGTATACCCTGCACAACTCAGTACCATGGCCCAAATCTGAAGAGAATGAAACTTTCTAGACACTGGGGACTCTGTCTTAATTATCTGCAGATGCTTAAGGAACCAGGAAGACAGCATACATAGTAACTATCCAAAAAAAGTTAAATGAACTCCTACACTTGTATTATCTGCAATGAACCAGTCACTTCTCACAGAAACTAAATGGTACTCCTTGATTCTGAGACAATAGAAAGCTTCCTGTCCTGAAAAGCTGTCCCCCAAATGGCTGAAAGTATGTTTATAAAATCTGTGTCTCAGGCTTCAAGTTCATGAAAATATTGGAAAAAAGAATTATCAAAGACAAAATATTATATTCAAGTCTGTAATTTGGGAGGCTGAAGCAGGAGGATCTTAAGTTCAAGACCAGCCTGGGCTTTATAGTGACTTCAAGGCCAGCCTGAATTATACAGCGAGACCTTGTTGCAAAGAAAAAAGAAAAGATTATACTGTCACAAAAGTATGATATATGGAAAAAGAAGTATCTGTACCTTGAATGTCAATGTTTGACAATCCAGGAAAACCTTGCTTCATAAAACCATTTCTCCTAACTTTTAGAAGACACCAGAGATAAATTAGTGAAGCTTAGTGCAATAGCCTACATTCACGGGTTCTTTGGAGCCTGAGACAGGAAGATCTCAAGTTGGAGGCCCAGGTAACTTAACAAGGCTTTGTCTAAACATAAAACTAAAAAAGGGTCGGGTACAGCTTACTGGTAGAGCCCCTGTGGGTTCTGAGCCCAATATCGCAAAGCAAACAAAACTAAAGAGTAAATTTGTCAGCAAGACAATACAGGCTTAGATTAAGGGGAACTTTCTACATAACCCCAAGCTATTTTTCCCTTCTCCAGACCACCCTAATTGTCCTTACCCAATATGGGTTGATATCCTAAAACCAACTCATCAGTAGTTAAAACATCAGTTAAATACGAAGTACATAAGGTAGCTCCAGCATGTTGAACAAAATAGTCCCAACTTCAGCAATTACACACTTTTCACTTCTCAAATCAAGATCCCTGTCACTTTCCACTCCTGACTGAACCATCCCATCAGCAGTTCAGCTTCTCCTACTCAACACCTATCCCTCAGTAAGTCACAATGGTAATCATAAAGGTATGGCTGGCTGAGGAGACAGCAAGCACAAGGTCCTGAGTTCAACTCCCAGTACCAAAAAAAAAAAAAAAAAAAAAAGGCAAGAAAAAGAAAAAAAAAAAGGTATAGATGTTTCTTCATTTAATGAAAGTTTACCCAGTAATTTTATATATTCCTCAATACTATCATCTACCTTTTTTACTAGCTAAGTTCTACTTTATCATTTTACCTTTAGATAAATTACATTAAACATCCATAGCCAGGTACCATAAAAAATAACAGTGAGAAGTCTCCACGCACAGGAAGTTTACACTGTTAGTTTATAATATGCCCTTTCTCCATGAAGTATTTTCCCTTCCACAATCCTTGCTATTTATGCATCCTACTGTTCTCCAGCTAACTTGACAGAATGGCCCAACCCCAGGCAGAAATCTCACTTTTTGATGGAAGAAACAAGGCTAATATTTTCTGTAATATTTCCTAACCCCATTTAGATCAAGGATAAGCTTTCCACGATAAATGAATTATCACCATGTTTCCCTTCCCAACTTTTGGGCCACATTTCTGCTTCTACTGGCTCAATCTAGGCCCAGTAATTCAGAAGTTGCCACTGATTTAATGCCACAACACTGAGTAACTTTACTTTTCAGTTCTATCTCATCTTTATTCACCCAATTTATTTATTTATTTATTTTTAATCTTTCATTTATTTATTTATTTGGTATAGGGTCTTGCTACACAGCTCAGACTTGTAGTGATCCTCCTGTTTTCAGCCTCCCCAGCACTAGGATCACAGGTGTGTGCAACCACTCAGTTTCAGTGGCCAGCACAGCACACCCTGGGTTCTGGGGCTGGCACAGCATGTGGTACCGGGAATCTAACTCGGGTCCTTGCACTTGCCAGGCAGGTGCTTAGACCACTGAGTTAGTCCCCAGCCCCTACTTACCCAATTTACATCATATATATTTTTTACCCTAGTCTCCTTCTTTTCTAGCTCCCCTTAAAACTTCTCTTTATTTTTCATAAGATTAATCCTACTCCCAAACCAAGCATGGTGGTATACCCCTATAGCCTCAGCACTTGGGTGGCTGAGGCAGGAGGATCACTGCAAGTTCATGGCCACCCTGGGTTACAAAGTGAGTTCAAGGCCAGCCTGAACTGCACAGCAAAGCCCTATAGCCAAAACAAAACACACACACACACACACACACACACACACACACATAAAAATCTACCCCCCAACAAAATGTCAACATTCTTCACTCTTCCTGCTTTTACTAACTATGGGTCACTGTGGCTGTATCCCATCTAGACTACTGTACCACGCTTATCTATCTCACTAATTCTCTTGCCATGGTTGAAACCCTGGTAATATAAATAAGTAGATATTATGCAGGCTTCAAGGCAAAGTAACTGCCCAGATAACAGTCATACCAGACTTCATCATTAATAATGTAAAGCCAATCTTGGCCCACCACTTCTCAAAAGAGAAACATGCATGTGCTCAAAAGGAAAGTTGAAATTTAATGGTTGCACTTAATCATTTTCCATAACTCCAAATTAAGGTCCAGACTCATGGTAGAAATTTGGTGGGTAGAAATAGAGAAGGAACATACAAGTAAAGGTTGAAAGCCAAGATTTGCTATACAACTCAAATAAGCCAGCTACTTTTAGAAAAGTAATATACATCTATATCTATATACATAGATATATCAGTAACAACTGTTCATCTCATGTCCTAAAAGAGGCAACTATTCCCAAAGTACAAGTAAACTCATGTTCTTATGTAGCTTTATCATCTAATACAGTTCTTAAATGGGGGTAGGACCAATTTTCTTGTCCTTGTTTTACTTTTCTTTTTCTGGTACCAGGGATTAAACTCAGGACCTTCAAGCACTTATTCTACTGAGCTATCTCCCTGGCCCCTTGTTTTACATTTTGTTTTATCTTGACTATTTCTGTAATAACTTGTCTATTTCATTGTAAGATTTTTTTTTATTAATTCTACTCTATATTTTTCCATCTCGATCTCTCCACACCTGGTGATCAAAACAATGATTAATGGGAGGATAAGGATACATACATCTTTTTGGAAGAGCCTATGGGAAATGGGGGGCAGATATAAGGCATATAGGTTATAAATGTGTACTAAATATTATAGTTTTAAAATTTTCTTGACTAGTGAGGATCTATGAAAAATAAGAGGGGGGGGGATATGAATTGAAGCAGAGAAAGTATTATTCCTGGCTTGGAAAGGTTATCAGTATCTCTGGGTGAGATAAAATTTTGTATGATCTCTCAAAAGGAAACATCAGTTTGTTTTTGATGAGTGAGAACACTGCAACAGAAATTATTCCATTGTCTAATGGATAAAATTATACAAACTTAAACAGCATGAATTCTCCATTTGCAATTTTCTCTACCATGCCCCCTCCTCTTAGACAATGAACAAATGCCATACTGATCAACACCAACCTTCTTCTGTGATACACACCTTTAGAAAGCACTGCTTTTGCACACCTCTAGCTACTCAAAGATTCAAAAAAGAATCAACTATGTGACTTCAAAGTAAAAATCTTGTTGCTAGAAACTGTATCCTTTCAAGAGGGTCAACTATATCCTTTCAAGAGAAACACAGGTTTTTGCACACAAGATGAGTAGAAGCAGTTTAATTTAAATGAAAAATTCTTTGAAAATAATCAAAAGAGCTGAAGCAAAAATCACCAATATATTTCTAAAAGAGAAGCACTAGAAAAATGAACCACGGAAACATTCATGAGATCCAGAGTTTCAAGACTTATTCAGAAATGTCACCGAAACACAAAGTGACCAAGTTAGGGTCAACAAGAGATTAGAATGGAAGGAGACACTATAAAAAATGGAGTTATTAACTTTAAGCCACTCAGATTTCTTTAAGATAATCAAAATCTTAGGCCATTTTCTCTGTCTTCACCATTCTCCCTGCCAAATATGTGCCTACTCTGTTTTTGTTTTCCAATTACGGAAGGTGAAAGCGCTAACACTTTAATCAGGAGTATGACTGGGGCATATAATATGGCTGGTGAAATGAATTCTTTATAAACAGGAAAAACAAAATAGATAACTGTAAAAGCAAAAAGCATATATTCTAGGGGGCAAAGTATATACTACAAAAATTATGTACTCTTATGGATAAAGGAAAGGGCCAGGTAAGGGAGTAAGGGGTTGATGGAGAGGAAAAGGCGACTAGGGGTGGGGGTGGGGGGATATATTACCTGCTCACACTCCCGGGGTTGGTGCCAGTAAGGCCCATACTGCACAGGAAGGCGATTTCAAGAAACTGGTACCCCAAAAATGGTGATAAGATACATGCACTTAAAAGAGGGAGCTAGCGGGGGAGTCCTCCAGGGTGGGGATGGCCAAGACGGGAAGATGGGGGGGGATGCCCAGGGTAAGAGCAATGTTAGGACCGAAGACTCAGGGTGAGAAGTCCCATAAGCCTGGCAAAAAAAAGGGCTGCGCCTCACCGTAGTGGGATAGAGAGGTGGCTTTACCTGCAGCGGCTGTGGGGGGCCGATTCGCCCCTCTCGCTGTCTCTCCAGCCACCAGTTCCCCCTCCTCCTGCGCAACCTAACTTGATTAGTCTACCCGCCCCAAGTTCTCATTGGCTAACATACACTGCCACTCACAGAAAGCGCAAAAGAATCGAACAGCGCAAAGGGCGGAACTACGAGAAGCTCCCTTCCCCCCTCCCCCTGCATGTTAGGTTGAGAGTGCACGGAGAGGCCTATCCGGTTTCTAGGGCCCAGGCAAAGCCTACAGCTTGCTTGAAAAAAGGGGGCCTGGCCAGAGGAACAGTCTCTTGGTGTGGGAAACTAGCCCTGAGGATTAAATTTCCTTTCACTTACACTGTATTCTGCACACCTAAGAATGTAAACTCTGGAGGACGGGTTCTGCACTATGCTAGCTCCGCCTCCCCGTGGAACCCCTACCTTCTAACAGCCCTGTCAATCCCTTTGCTGTGGTGACTGTCTCTTACTCTATTACCCAGTAAAAGGTACCAAATCTTCTCTCCGTCATAGGAGTCTACCCAGCTGGTGAACTATAGAGCCTTTTACTGATAAAGATAAAGCACTGTGCCACAATCCATAAAGCGGTCTTTAATTCTTGACACTTAACCCTTCAACTGCAGTACTGCTTTTCAGAAAGTTATCTCTGGTGGGGCCAGGGAAATGGCTCAGTGGAATAAGTGCTTCCCTGGCAAGCACAAGGGCCTAAATTCAATCCGCGGTTCCGCAAAAGAAAGAAAGAAAGTTATCTCTGGTGCCCACTAATAATTCCTGCTCCCCCCCACATCTATTACCCATCCTCCAAACTGGCTTCCCAACCTTACTTCTCTTGAAACTGCCCATTTGCTATATTGGTCAGTGTCCACTCTGCAATACCACTTGAGACCTCTGTTAATTCCCATGTGACCAGTTAGCCCCAGAATGATGGTATGCAAGCTTAAATCCCCCAAAGTAAACTGTTATAAAAACAGCTGCTTCCCTCCTGACAACTGGTTTCCTCTAAAAATTAACTACACTCAACACTGAAATCTTATTTTCTATATAGGGCACACACAATCTAGAAAGATCAACTGGGCCTTAGACCTCCTATTTTTAAAGATTGTGGCATTACCACTAGATATGATAGCAATATGCAATTACCACTACTCCAAGTAGCAGAGATGTTTTCCCATTTGCTCTGATTAAAAACGTCAAAGGTGTCTCTAAAACCTCCTTCTGGATCTACCATCCAATTATTCACTAAACTCCAGACTCTCTTACAATATATAACTGACAGATTTTGGAGCTGGCATTGACTTTGGCTATGTAACAAGTCACCCCATTTTGTTGTACAGGTGAAAAAACCTAGGCCTCAGAAACTTGAATGATCGATGAAATTAAGTAGAAAAATCAGGATTCATATATAACTCCTATTCCTACTGCAATTTCCTTTATTTATACAGTTGTTTGTGTAAGAGAAAGCCCTCATGACTGATTTCTTTTTCTAATCCATTCTGCTACCAATTTGTTAAAACACATTACGATCAGTCTTATGCTTAAAACTTTGTTTCCTTGTTACTCAAGACAGAAATCATAAGACCATATCTTGTCTTTCCAGTATCATTTTCCACTATTACCCTACAAATACATCTACATACTAGCCAAAAAATGACATTTATCATTGCCATATTTTTTTTCATCTGGGTCTACTTAATACTTTCAAATTATATGCCATCCTTCATTCATTATTTTGCCCTATCAAAATTTTACTGTATACATTGTAGAACATGTACAATTGTACATATATTACTTGGTATATACAATATATATAATATACCCAGTATAGTGGTATGATATATACAATATGTCAGGTAAGGGCCGGGGAGATGGCTCAGTGGAATAAGTGCTTCCCTGGCAAGTGCAAGGGCCTGAGTTCAATCCCTGGTTCCACCAAAAAAAAAAAAAAAAAATCATAGATTTGGCTGGTGAGATGGCTCAGTGATCTAAAGCACCTACTTAGAACAAGCTTAGCAAAGCACAGGGACCCCGGGTTCAATCCCCCAGCACCACATGCCAGCCAGCCCCGCCCCCTGGTGGGCTGAGCTGGCCACACACACACACAAATAAATAAATAAATAAATAAATTTAATATGTCAGGTAATTTGTTAGCATTCAAGAGGGAACCAGAAAAAAAAAAAAAAAAAAAAAAAAAAAAAAAAAAAAAAAAAAGAGGGAACCAGAGATGAGTATTAGACTTGATCCATCCCTACCTCAACTCATACCAGGTAAGAGTGTATCTGCATATGTAAGTTAGGAGAAAGTGAAAACAGGGAGTAATAGTGACACATATACACAATGATAATGCAAGGTCATAACGGGATCAGCAGGATTATAGGAACGCAGAAATGAGATTTAATTTAGGAAGAAAAGACATCAAAGAAGTAGTTTCTTCAGTGAGGAGGAAATGTCAATTAGGTGGATAAGGTGGGCCATGAGAAAGGGGTGTCAGGGATAGGGATGTACCTCACTGGTAGGGAACTTGGGTTCAATGGAGAAAAGGATGAATTAAAGAATTAGGGACAATAAAAAAAGCAAAACAAAGCATAACAACATGAAACAGCATGAGACGTGAGAGAAACTCAAGAAATTTTGTAGTTCAGTCTAGACAAAGCATAAATCACAAAGAAATTGGATGGAGATGAAACTGAAGGAGTAAGGTAAGGACAGACAACAAAGGACACTGAATACACTGAGAGTCCAGAAAGGAATTGCAGAGTGGCTATTTGAATTTGTTTTTACTTTTTTAATTTTTTGGTCTGCTCAGTAACCCAAAGGTCCCTTTTGGTACTGCAGGAATAACTAAAGGTAAGAATCTTCAAGGAGAAGGCTGGATCTTATCTCCAACACTAGAGCCAGGAAGGGAGGTTTCAGTTCTCTCTTCCTAGCAGAGACATAATCTAGGCTAGCTTAACTGGACCCTCCTGCTATCCAAAGACCTAAGACAGACAATATTGGGTAATAGCAGACAGAAGTTCAAATGCAGCATTGCCTACATACTGTTCAGTGCCATGACCCTACTCTTTTCTGTGCCAGGCCTTTCTTGGTTTCAGATCATTGCCTTTAGAAAATGTCCTAACATTCCCATTAATGTTGGAGAGTACAATAGCTTTTCAATAAACTATTTTAACTTAGCCAGAAGATGATCTCTGTTGTTCACAACTGAGAATTCAACAAGAGTACTGAGGCCTGAATTATAGGAATATGGTCCAAAACATAATAACAGGAAGTAAGAGACGGGGTCTAAAAATTTTTAGGAAATAAGAATTAGAAGCTGGAGTTGAGAGGAAAGATGAACTCAGCCACACTGAATGAAAGTTGCTTGTGGCATGGTAAGTAGTGACATTTGATAGTAAGTATAGGTCTAACAATTAAGTCTAACAGTGATAAATTTAGAGTGAACAGCATTCAAACAGTAGGAATATACGTGGAGATTATCCAGGAAATGTGAGGGGGTAAAAAACTGCACAAATACTATTGAGAGAAAATTAAGGATGTTGGTATCTCAGAAGAACTACAGAAACCATGTCCATTTCAGACACAGCAGCTGCTAAATTATGCTACATATATAGGAAACAAACGTTCAAAGTTGAGAGACAACCTCAGATTTTTTTTTTTTTTTTTCCAGAAACAGGGATTGAACTCAGGCCCTTTTGCTTGCTAGGCAAGCACTTATTTTACTGAGCTATCTCCTCAGCCCCCAGATTTTTCTCAAAGGCTGGACATTTAGTGTTATGTAAAATCTTCTGTAATTTTAAGTAAGGTAACCTAAAAAGGATTTCTAAGCACTATGTAGGCTAAACAAAATGCTTCAGGCCCAGGAAGATAGCTCAGTAGAATAACTGCTTGCCTGGCAAGTGCAGGGTCCCAAGTTCCATCCCCAATACTGAAAAAAAAAAAGCTTCAATGGAGATCCAACTGTAATTTTTTCATCGACCAAGAAAAGCTGAGCAGCAGCCCAACAGAACATCAAATCTAAGGGTCAGGATGAGTTATTCTGCCTCAAGCAGGTACATGTGGAAGAGTGATCGATTATATTAAAACAAGTCCAGTAATAAAAGAACTATAAAATGTCTACTGCATTTAATTGAAAGCTTCTCAAATGTCTACTTTCCACTGTAAAGTTGAAAGTAATCTGTCCAGGGGCTGGAGAGATGGCTCAGTGGTCTAAAGCACCTACTTGAAACAAGCTTGGCAAAGCACAGGGACCTCATGCCAGCCAGCCCTGCCCCCTGGTGGGCTGAGCTGGCCACACACACACACACAATAAATAAATGTAATAAATAAAAATAAATTAAAAAAAAAATGACATTTAAAAAAAAAAAAAAAGAAAGTAATCTGTCCATAGAGGGAATGGTAGCATTTTGTTTAGTCCTTGTTTAAGACAATTATCTTCTACTTTGCATGTTACTTATATCTGTACATATAAAGTGCAGAGCTTTGGAGTTTAAGGCACCTAGGTTCATGTTTCTGACCCACCAAGTAAATTAACCTTTTCTGAATCTAGTTCATTCCTCTCTTTAAAGGGGTAACATTTGCCACACTGATCCATGACATACACTGCTAACAGTATACGAAAAACAACTTAGTGCAAGACATCGATTAATTCCTTTGAACTTATGTGCTTTCGTCCTGAAATTTCTCTTTCAAGATCAGTAACAAATATAACCATACATACATACATACATACATACATACATATGCACAGATAATTTTTGTTTGCTCAAATTTTATAGTGACACAGGGCACAAATAATAATAATCTGTCCTAATATGAAACCTATGAAATAAATTGTTCTGGAGCTGAAAAACGGAACAATAGGTAATCATGTAAAAGGGAGGAAATCTATCTCTTTAAGGCGATGGAAAATTGAAAGATAACATTTTAGTGATTAAAAGACAATAGAAACATTGCATATAATGCCAACAAATAAGGACAGTTTATCTCTATGCAAACATGCATTCCAAACGCACATGCAGACATACACAATGCCTGTTAATATGTAGAGCTTCACTAGATGGGTACATTACAAACCAGCAACACTCTGTTTAGTATAGGGATAAGCATTAAAGAACAACAATTCAGGAACATAAGCTCTCCTTTGCAATGTATTTATTGCTCAACTGTATTTTTATAAAATTATTTAGCGTTAAAATCTCTTAGATTTTCTGGTGATTAACAAAAAAAAGTAAAATAAAAAGTTTGAAATATTTAAAAAATAAATAAATAAATAAATAAATGGGTAACATGGGACTGGGGAGATAGCCCAGTGGAATATGTGTTTGCCTGGCAAGCGCAAGGTCCTGAGTTCAATCCTTGGTACTACCAAAAATAAAACAAAATAAAGGGGTAACAGCACTGAATTACAGGACTATTTATGAGAATTGAAGCAACAACTAGCACATTATGACATGTAACTATGATGTGGGACAGTAGTGGTGAACATATGGCACAAGTGCCAAGGTGGGCTGTTTGAATCACTGAAAGCTTTAAAAGGTTCAGCATCACTGACCTAGGAGGTACTCAGCAAATGCTGTGGTACAGATGATGGTAGATGGGTGCAAGTGTGTGGATTTTTGCTTTTGCCAGTGTCTGTACCAGCCTTGGAGGATCAGTACCCAGATGAAGAACTTAACTTCAGAAGGCTAATACTCCTGAGGCAGCATACACACCTAGCTCTCCCTCCTCTAGTAAACTTAAGGCAAACAGGAATAGCTACAGTAAACATTCTGATGTCTGAAGATCATGTTCAATTCACTGGCTTTAGTCAGTCTCAACCGGCTACAAATTTCTGTCACTAGGATGTAACACTGAGTGAAGAGAGACCCATGATCTCCGGGGGCTCAAGCAAGGATTGGAAAGTACAGAAAAACAACTCCTGCTATCAAACGTTTTCCTCAAGGCCTCAAGGGCACCACTCCTTTTAGGTTTTCCTTTTACCTCTCAGGTCACTTCACCTTTACTACTCTTTTTGAATTACTGGATATCATTTTGGGCCTTCACCTTTTCTTTTTATACTGGGGAGATGGCTCAGTGGAATAAGCACTTCCCTGGCAACTGCAAGGGCCTGAGTTCAATCCCCAGTTCCACCAAAAATAAAGAAAGAAAGAAAGAATGGCTATCACAAATACAAAGTCTCTATCATTCCTCTCTTCTTAAGGATTTTTTTTTTTCCTCCTCGAATGCCTTCAGGGCACTTTTGGCTGGCTGGAGGGTTGTGGGGATCAAACTAGAACAACCTGAGGCTGACAGCTTTGTGGAAGAAGCCACTTAAAGAACCGAGCTAGGGCCAGGCCCCCTATTCCTCTCTTCTTGAATAAATTAACCACATACTTATATCTCCCGTTACTATCTTTGGGCAAAACATCACCTCTGCACTCTAAGTCTGTGTTTACAAAACAGCCTTTCTTGGTCGTCCCTCTGGTTCCTTCCATCCACTTCCCACCACACTTGCACATACACATATCATCATCTAATCAGGGCTGCAGTGACCAAAAACTCTTCTTTACCAAATCTATCCCACACTGTTATAACCTATTAACCTATTTTAGCTCCTATATATCCAACTACTTTTGCCTCTATTGCCTTGCGGGGGGCATACACAGCAGAGTAACTGGGGATTGAGCTCAGAGCCTTGACACTGAGCGACATCTTCATCTACCAAACCTCCTTTAAAATTTTTAATTTTTTTTTTAATTTTAAATTTCAAGACAGCATCTCACTAAGTCATTCAATTATCCAGGCAAGGCTCCAGTTTGTGTTCCTCCTGTCTCAGCCTCCCAGAGTGCTGGGATTACAGGTGAGTGCCACCACTTCTGAGCCTACAATAGCCTCTGAACTGGTTCTACCACCTTTTGCCTTTTGTTGTTGCTGCTGTTGTTCTAGGGCTAAGGGTCAAATCCAGGGTCTGGTATGTGAGCACTCTACCACTTAGCTACACTCTACCTGCTAATTTTAACAAGCCCAAAGTAACCACCATTACTTCACATATGAGAATGAGTGACAGAGATAAGTAATTTGCCCAATATTCCACATACAGTAAAAAGTGGTGCAGATTCAAATTTAGACAGTATACTTCAGAAGTCACATTCTTCACCATTCTACTATACTATCTTCTAAGTTACATGCCCTTACTATAAATTCTCCCATAATGTTCTGTTCTCCTTTGTAGTAGAGATCAAATAGCTGATTATATAATTAGTTGCTTGATGTCCCTTCCCCATTAGATTGCAAGATCCTCAAGAGCAAAGACAGTAGCAACGGGCATCTGATGTACTTTTGCTGAAGAAAGGCGCTGAACTTCGCCTCAGGTGTGCGAAGTCCAGACTGGGAGACTCACAGGGAGGGGTAAGAGCAAAGACAGCGGCCTCACTCAGTGTGGTGACAGTGAATGAGCCGAGTCCCCTTCATACCACAGCATTCAGAAGAGGCATCACAGGAGTCTAAGCACCTTCATTCTTCAGGACAAACAGCAGAGAGAGCCTTCACACATAGCGAAGAGGGACGTATGTACAATACACAGAAAGGAACTTTCTGTAGCGTAGGCCTTAAAAGTACTGAAATTTTAGTGAACCCCTTTAGGCTTGGGATCACTGTCACCTAAGTGATGACCAATTTAAAGCTATGGTGGAAAGCAAATAGATGACACTGTACCCATATGATTCAAAAATAGAGCATGGCTGGGTGTGGTGGTGCTCGCCTGTGATTCCAACACTTGGGAGGCAGAGGCAGGAGGCCCATGAGCTTGAGGCCAGACAGGGCTACATGGTGAGACCCTGCCTCAACCACGCCCACAAAGGGGGCATGGATCCATCTTTTTAAGTCAACCCCATTATAAATCCTACCCTGCCCCTGAAAAACCCGAGTTCTGGCCCATTTCTAAAGACAGAAAAGCCTGCCTAGTCTTTAAGGATCACTGCCCTCAGGTCATGTTAGACTGAACAGGAAGAAATTTTTCATTGGTCCATGAAGTGAAAATAGTATTTTTTGCTCCTCCTTAAGGAAGATCTAACTTGACTAATATATCTACTCTACACCACACTTTTGGGCAATCCACCCAAGCAAGAACATGCACAATCCAGCCCGCCAGTCCACATGCATCAGTGAACACCCTACTTTAAGTAAGCAAGTGATATGTACATTTACACAGCCTAACAGAAAAATGCAAATACCAATTCATCTAGAGGTATAAACGACTGTTTTCACTGTGACAATTTTTGTTTAAAAAATGTGGGGGGGGGTTACACTGTAAAACATAGTTATAAGACTTGTGCCTTGAGGCACAAAACCTGTCCCAGTGCCAGGATATTCAATAAAAATTCAGTGAGTTAAGTTCACTTGCAGTGATCAGTTGAAAAAGTTATATGCAAGACAGACCAAGTGTTTTCCCTCTGTAGAGTGTAAAGCAGTCCAAATAATCTGTCAAAATAACTAATAAATTATTCTTCTTTCTTTTAGCAGAGATACAAAGACAAAAAGAAATTTTACATTCTTAAGGTTTTACAATTGCTACTACATGCCTACCTCTCTAGCACCGTGGCCAAGACAGTTCTCTAATAGGGGTCAGCACTGAAACTCTAACTGGGGAGTCAGGGTACCGGGGCTTTATAGGCAGATACATCAGAGTCCTACTTATAGTTTACTTACCTAACCCAAGTCTTATATTTTTTCCTTTTGTAAAATAATGCTAATACTTCATACATTTGAAAGTAACTATAAAGATTAAAAGATCACAGAATAATGCTTGGCACATAATGATTAATAAAAAGGACTTTACAATTTCTCATCTGGGGGCTGGGGAGATGGCTCAGTAGGATAAGCGCTTGACTGGCAAATGCAAGGATCTGAGTTCAATCCCCGGTTCCGCCAAAAAAAAAAGCACAGTTTTAGGGGCTGGTGAGATGGCTCAGTGGTCTAAAGCACCTACTTAGAACAAGCTTGGCAGAGCACAGGGACCGCGGTTCAATCCCCCAGCACCACATGCCAGCCAGCCCCGCCCCCTGGTGGGCTGAGCTGGCCACACACACACACACAAATAAATAAAATTTTTTTTTTATTTTAACATTTATTGTGTGTGTGTGTGTGTGTGTGTGTGTGTGTGTATGTGTGGCCAGCTCAGCCCACCAGGGGGTGCGGCTGACTGGCATGTGGTGGTGGAGGATTGAACCGTGGTCCCTGTGCTCTGCCAAGCTTGTTCCAAGTAGGTGCTTTAGACCACTGAGCCATCTCTCCAGCCCAATAAAATTAAAAAAAAAAAAAACAATTTCTCATCTGACATTTAAAACTATCTCACTGCTGGGTATGGTAGATAACATCCATAATCCTAACATTGGGGGAGATGGAGATAGGAGAACTAGTATTATTAGTAATTAGTAAGTATCAGCTAGACCAATTTAGTGAGACTGAAATAAAAAGATGTTGGCAATGCAACTCAGTATGAAGCTCCTGGGTTCAATCCCCTGGGCCAGAAAAGCACAAATAGTACTCTTTTTTTTTGGGGGGGGGTAACTAGGGATTGAACTCAGGACCCTACACTTGCCAGGCAAGTGCTTATTCTACTAGTACTCCATTTTTAAAGGTTTGTGTCAAAATGCAATTTCTGGGGCTGGTGAGATGGCTCAGTGGTCTAAAGCACCTATTTAGAACAAACTAAGCTAAGCAAAGCACAGGGACCGAGGTTCAATCCCCCAGCACCACATGCCAGCCATTCCCGCTCCCTGGTGGGCTGAGCTGGCCACACACACACACACACACACACACACACACACACACTAAATAAATAAATAAATTTTTAAAAAATGCAATTTCTCTTCCGTGACTTAGCAGAGTGGATCTGCTAAGCAGAAGAGTAGGACACTCAGATACACACATACATTAGTATCACAATTAGAATAGCAGGATAGACTGAGCTGGGGCCTGCCTGTAATCCCAGCACTCAGGAAGCTAAGGGAGGATTGCTGCTGGACTGTATAATGAATTCAAGACCAGCCTGAATACATAGCAAGACCCTGTCTCAAAAGCAAAACAGCAGGACTGCTGGGCAGGATGAAAGGACACTAGCACTATCACACTGCAAAGCAGTGTAATGCTCTCACCTTCCGGCTACAGAATCAACTTCTACCAGTGTCACTGGTGTCCACAGCAGCAGCCTAGGAAATCTGACTACTCATGTCCAGCTGTCCATCTCAGTAGTGCTCTATCTACTTCCCAAAGCCTGCCTGGAGTTTTGCAGCTGATGAAGCCTGGCCTATGGTCCTCATGCCCAGCTCCCACTGCCTCAGCTGGGACTCCAGGGTCTTTAAGGAGAGCTGTGAAAGGAAACAACCAAAACGTACACATATTTAAGACCCTCATTAAAAAAGGTCCTCAATGGGGCCGGGGAGATGGCTCAGTAGGATAAGTGCTTGACTGGCAAACGCAAGGATCTGAGTTCAATCCCCGGTTCCGCCAAAAAAAAAAAAAAAAAAAAGGGTCCTCAAGGGCTGGCCAGATAGCTCAGCAGACTAAAGCACCTGCTTAGACAGAGTGCAGCACCTGGGGTTTGATCCCCACTGTGCCGTGCTGGCCCCACCCCCAGGGCACACACCTATAGTCCCAGCACTTGGGAGGCTGAACACAGGTGGAACTATGAGTCCGATCTGTGTAGTGAGGCCCTGTAGACCCCGTACTGAAATACATTTTTTTAAAAAAAATGTCCTCAAAAAAGAGACATATTGCGGATAAGGAGATAGCTCAGTGGAGTAAGTGCTTGCCCGGCAAATGCAAGGTCCTGAGTTTGATTCCTGGTACCACCAAAAAAAAAAAAAAAGGGATATATCTAAAAGACAAGCAAAAGCATTGTCTTTTAAAAAATTCCTATGCAAATAAAGGAAGGGCTTACTGTTGTGCCCCTCAGAAAGTAATTAAAAAAAAAGAACAACTCAATACTGAGAAGTACTCAGAAGAATAAAACATTGAAAGTTCAGTTTTCATTCAATTTGGTAGTTCCTATCCTTCCAACCAAAACAAAACAAAACAAAACAAAATCTAGGAAATTCTTCCCATTCATGCAGTTTAGCTAGATAGCTATACACCTGATATAATTATGTTCCACAAACAAAATCCTGCTGGGTTGAAACAGGCAAATAAAATTTTGGAAATCACTGACTTCTTCTAGACCCAATCAAAAAGAAGTCTTCATACTGTTAATGGGACAATGTTTTCTGAACAGCCATAGCCCAAAAGAATACTCAGCAAAAATGTTTGTGGTGCATTCCCAAAATATGTAAGGGAATAATTAAAAAGAAAGCGGGACAGTTCAAAGGTTTCTAAAAGGACCCCGTAAGAGACAATCTGAGAAGTGCTGAAGGTTTTACACTTTTTGAGTACCCTTTTTCCCAAGTGAAATTAATTCAGTTACAGGGTTGAACATGTACCCTACCGGCTGAATGTGTACTTAGCATGCTCAAAGCCCTGGGTTCAATCCCCAGTACAAAGCAAAAAAGTAAAAAGAAAAAGAATAAAGGGAAGGAGGATGAAAAGAGTGGGAAGAATTAAAATTCAGTTACTATATAATCGTTCACCAAAAGTTACCCACAGTCTTGTAAGTACCACTCTCAAAACAGGTGTTGCTATGGACTAATTCCTAGAATACTGGGACCTTAGCATGCTATTTATCTTTCTAAAATCAAACAAATCAGAAAACAAGTAAAATGAAACTTTATACATCTAGAACAATTTTATCTGAGTAGCCAGGCATAGTGGTACCTTCCTATAATTCCAGCACTCCTCTGCAATCCCAGCACTTGGGAGGCTGAGGCAGGATGATCACTACAAATTCAAGGTCAGCCTGGATCACACAGTGAATTCAAAGCTAGCCTGTACCGTAAGACCTTGTAATTGTTCTGGGAACACTTTTCAAACAAACTAGTGAAAATATACATTCATAACCTGAATTTGAAGAGGGCAGAATTTTGTCTAGGTTCCCTACACTTTTCTACTACTTAGAATACATTCCTCAGGTAGAAACAAACATAAAGCGACTATCTCTGTCAAGCTAATTTTTATGCACAACTCAGTGGTTTTACTGTTTTGTTTTGTGTGCAGTACTGAAGACTGAACCCAGGGCCTCTTCATGGCAGATATCCCCAATCCTTTGTTTCAGATTTTTAAATCACTACATTGCCCAGACGGGCCAAAACTTGCCAAACTTGTGATCCTCTCACCTCTACCTCCAGAATGCTGAGATTATAAGTCAGTACCTCCACACCCAGCTACAGGTTTTAGTTTTCAGTGAAAGCTCTCCTGCTCCAAGCTGAAGGCAAGATGGACTGATTTTGGCTTTTTGAGACAAGGTCTTGCTACATTATCTCCCGGCTGGCATCGGACTCCTTATGTAGCCCAGGCTGGCCTCCAACTCATGGTGATTCTCCTGCCTCAGCCTCCCAAGGACAGGCATACACCACCATGCCTGGCTTACAAGATGTTTTAAAGTCAACATTTTAGGGGCCAGGGAGATGGCTCAGTAGAATAAGCGCTTGCCTGGCAAACGCAAGGGCCTGAGTTCAATCCCCAGTTCCACCAAAATAAAAAATAGGAAAAAAATAAAGTTGACCATTTTGTTTCATGTGACTTAAACGACTCAAGACAGTGAAAGACAGAAAGTAATGGGTAATAAAGACCAAAAAAAGAGTCATCTTCCCTACAGAATAGCTTAATGGGAGACATCATGATTAGCATGTTCTGTAGCTTAAATTTAAAACAGCTAACTACAAGGAGGTGGACTTATTTTGCAATACAAACACAATGTAAATTTAAAAAGCAATATGAAATAGAAAACACAAAAAAACCTACATTATGATTATAAACACACAAAATGAGAGGTTAAAGGAGAAAAATGTTACTTAGAGGAAGGCTTAGAATAAAATAGCTAAATAAACTTTAGGCAAGAGAAAACTGCTCATATACTTTTGTTATATAAAAATATAACTTTTTGGGTCAGGGATACAGCTCAATGGCATGGCACCTGCCTGGCAAGGGCAAGATCTGATTCAATTTCTAGTTCCAAACATATATATATATATATATATATATATATAGAGAGAGAGAGAGAGAGAGAGACAGATATATAGATATATATGACTTTCTGCCACGCATGGCAGTACACACCTGGAACCCCAGCACTCGAGAGGCTGAGGCTGAGGCTGAGGCAGAACTGTTATGAGTTCCAGGCCAGGCTGGCTTTCATAGTGAGTTCAAGGTCAGCCTCTATTATAGAGCAATACCCTGTCTCAAAAAAGTAAAACAAAGAAACAAATAAATAAAAAATAAAAACTTTCAGAGGAGCAAAAGACCTTGAAAATCAGGGTCTTCACATTCCTTAAAAGGTCTCAGCTAAACAGAGACAAAAACGCACAATGTCAGAGCATTAAAACAAAAAGCAAAGAGAATAAAATTGTGACATGAAGACTAGGGCATGACCACTAACTTTCTGAAGCAAAAGAATAAAACAATTATTAAAAAGGGAAATAAAGAGTTAAATTTAGTGACAAGAAATATAATAAGCTATCAGTCAATCATATGCTAAAAGTAAAATAGTAATAAATACCATCATGGTCATAGTAGTGCAAGGGTGGGTCACGCAGAAGACCCGCAGATCCGGAACCTGTTCAAATCCAAGCACAGAAGTACAGTGACTTCTAGGGGTGAGGGTGGAGGGGCAAAGGAAGTGTTTGTCTTCTGTTTCTCTCCCAGGCTTTGGTTCAAGGTAAACTCAGAAGACAGTTTAACTCTTCCAAGGCTGTGGGCAAATAATACCACTAAAGCATTTATCATTCATATGAATGTGACAGTCCTTCCACAGAGGATATTAAATTTTATTCTTGACAGGGGGTGCTGGTGCATGCTTGTAACCAAAGCACTCACCTGTAATCCCAGCACTTGTGAGGCGGGTGGGGGGGGGGTGGGGGGGTGTTTACAGTGAGTTCAAGGCCAGCTTGGGACACACAGTGAATTCCGGACCCTGTCTCAAAAACAAATAAACCCGGCTGGTGAGATGGCTCAGTGGTCTAAAGCACCTACTTAGAACAAGCTTAGCAAAGCACATGGGCCACAGTTCAATTCCCCAGCACCACATGCCAGCCAGCCCTGCCCCCAGGCGGGCTGAGCTGGCCATACACACACACACACACACACACACACACACACACACAAATAAATAAATAAATAAATTAAAAAAAAAATAAATAAACCCTCACTCTTTCAATAAGCAAGCACATATTTGCCATACAAAACTGTGGATAACAAACTAAAATTAAGTGGCAGCGCTGCTTTGAAAAACTCACCCTTTTTTCAAAGGAGATGTGGGGGCCGGGGAGATAGCTCAGCATACTAAGCGCCTGTTTAGGCAAGCACAGGGACTTGGGGTCTGATTCCCAGCACCACATGCCACACCAGCCCTGCCTCCCAGGTGCGCTGAGCTAGCCACCAAGAGTGGGTGTGGTGACAAGGACCTGTAATCCTAGTGCTGGGGAGGCTTAAAACAGGAGGATCACTATGAGTCTGAGCTGTGTAATGAGGCCCTATACCATTTTTTAAAGGAGATGTATACATGGTTTCTTTTAAAAATGCCTCTGATGCTTATCATTCTCCACGACCTACCAGAAACTTAACCTTTCACTTGAAATGTCTACTCCTTCCTGATACAAAATTTATGTTTCCAGGTGATTCACAACTAGCTCAAGAGATACATTGTATATTTATTGCTAATTTAAATTAGGTCAATCTGAGAACTGACAAAAGTCAAAGCTACCAGATACACAGAATAGATGGAGCAGGGAAGTTGTGATCTATGCAACTATCAAATCCCTAACCCAATCCATGTCTTGTTTGCCATTTCGTTTTACATCTGTCCGCAATTCCCTGGCAAGCGCAAGGGCCTGAGTTCAATCCCCAGTTACACAAAAACAAACAAACAAACAAAAAACAAAACAAAACCCAGTGACCTATAAATCTGTCCCCAAGTTTGCTTCTTGTGCTGTCTCTCCACATGCCTACCTACCCTCTTTCTGGCCCAGGTCATTTGCCTGGCCTTGCAAACCCATTGGCACACCACTTTGGCAACAAAAGGTCTTCTTCAGTGGAAAATTACGTTTTTATCATAAGTGTTTTCTCTTAAGGGTTGGAATAATTCCAAAATAACTGAAATAAGTTTCCACTTTGGGCCCTATGAAGCTGACCAATATTCTGGAACATATCGGATAGTCATACAAAATAAGCTCCTATCAGAAGACCTTACCTAATCAGAACACTACCCAAGTCAGGAATTCACTCTCTAATTTCCCATGTACTCCATGATAGCCAGAATCCAGGTCAGAGAATCTGAGTTGACAAATGCAGAATATGCAGATCAGTGATCTGTGGATGCTGATGCGATGGTGGATGTAGCAGACACTGATACTGCGGCTCCCATAGCTTCTGAGGCATTCCACTGTCTATTCTTTAGAAGAAAACGGCACAACGTTTTAAACCTTTGACTTCTAATGCTGTAGAGGTTGATCTACCAGGCACCCCTTTTTTAATGAAGACGTTAATTACTTGAGGACTCTTTCTTCAAAACGAGCTACTGCGTTTGCACAGCTGCTGCAATGGCTGGGAAATTCCCTGCGACGCTAGAGACAGGTAAATAAACTGCATTTGCTACAAGGCGGGCGCGGGGGAGGAGGGGATAACTCTGTAGTTTACATAATGCAACCAAAACCCAGGGAGCTCTGCAGACCTGTCAAGGGAGGTGTGAGCACAGAGCTCCCTTTCTAACGTCTCCAAACAGACGCCAATAGCCTGTCTGTCCTTCGCTTCCACAAGCTCCACACAACAGCACTCCAGAGAATCAATCGGTGTACCTTCACCTCATGCTTTCATACCCACTTTTATTACTAAGACACGAGAAAAAAAAAATCCTAACCTCCGACTTTTTGAGTCTCAAGTACAGAGTAACCAAACGCAGCCCGAGGAGTCTTTGCTCCACGGAAGGGGGAAGGAGAACAAGGCGCTGCCTCAAATGTACACCACGCCCAGGGAAGCAATGACAAGCTCTAAAAACTCCACGGTGGGGCGAGCGGCCCGCAGCCCGGCAGCCGCCCGCTCCCCCGGCCTCTCACAAAGGAGAATGGTTCAGTCCGGAGCATCACCCAGCACCTGATCCCCTTGCCCGGGGAGCGGAAGGGGTGCGAGCAAGGGCAGGAGGCCGAGTTACGCAGATCACCCCGAGAGCCTGATCCTTTGTAGAGTCCCCTGCATGAACGCCGAGGGGCCGGTGTGCGCAGGAAGCCTACCTGAACGAATCCTGGGCTTCCTTCCCGGCCAGCGTTTCAACTCACCCTTTCGGAGAACAAGGCGCCTTCCGGCGGAGCATGGCCAACCCTCGGCTCAGTCTACCTTGCTAGTAGTCCGTTCGCTCTGCGGCCCGCCCACCTTCGCTCCCATCCGCCAATCGCAGGGCCGAATCCGGCCCCTTCCAGCGCGCTAGTGTGAACGCCATCCAGGAAGTCTCTCGAGGGTGGGAGGTCCTCAAGGGCTGGGAAGGGTCCATAGGCGACCACACACATGCCCGACTGAAAATAAAATCTGGCGGCAGCCGCCTCTGACGACTCAGTTCGCAGGTGGGCGGCCTCTCGGCGTCTCTAGTTGGCCCCCGCTGCCGAGGGCGCTCTACGCAGAAACAACACTTAAATTACGTTTCTGGGGAGCCATCTTGGATCGGATGACGCTTTGCGGGTGGGGAGGGGAAGAAGGGTTTGCAGAATCTTAAGCCCGGCGCTCTGTCCAGCTAGTTAGGTCTTAAATCCCTACGAAACACCTTCTGTTATGCAGAGACATGATGTCCCTCGTTCACGATGAGGAGCTCTGAAAAAAATGGGAATGGGATTAGAGGCAAACAGAACTACCATCCTCTTTAACTGTAGGACTGATGAGGTACGGGTTTTTTTGGTTTTGGTTTTGGATTTTGGCGGAACCAGGGATTGAACTCAGGCCCTTGCACTTGCCAGGGAAGCGCTTATTCCACTGAGCCATCTCCCGGGCCCCTCGATGAGGTTTTATAAAATCAAAGCAAAAATCAGTCAAGTGAGAGTAGGTGTTACTACTAGTTCACAGGATAATCCTTACAGAGGAGCACATTAACACGCGTTATACATCTGTCTTAGACACGTGAGACCCCTTTTTTGAGACAGGAAGTAAAGGCTGGCCTGGAACTCAGAGACCCTCCTGCCTGAACCTCCAAAATGCTGGGATTACAGGATTACAGGCAAGCGCTGACACACCCGGCCTAGTTAAAATCTTTTTACTTACAAAGTTTCTAGTGTTCTGATTTTGGCAGTATAGACTACTGGGGTCGCTATAAAATAATAAACTTGAGCACCATTTTTTTTTTTTTTTCTTTTGCAGTGCTGGAGATTGAAACTAGGGCCTTGGCACTGAGCAACATCCTCAGGCCATATTTTTGAGACATGGTCTAAATGTCTAAATTGCCCAGGCTGGGCAAATTTGAAATCCACCTAGGGCTGGTGAGATGGCTCAGTGGTCTAAAGCACCTACTTAGAACAAACAAGCTTAGCAAAGCACAGGGACCACGGTTCAATCCTCCAGCACCACATGCCAGCCAGCCCCGCCCCCTGGTGGGCTGAGCTGGCCACACACACACACACACACACACACACACACACACATAAATAAATAAATAATTTAAAAAAAAAAAAAAAGAAAAGAAATCCACCTCTTTCAGCCTCCCTGAGTACTGGGATTATAGGTGGCAACACCATGTCTCACTTTTTTTTTTTTAATGTATTTAGTACAAGGTCTACAGGGTCTCACCACACAGATCGGACTCAGTGAGCCTCCTGTTTACAGCCTCCCAGGGGCTGGGGTTACAGGCGCGCACCACCACGCCCAGTCGCCCAGTCTCTCCAGCTTCATTTGTAAAGGCGTACAATTTATCAAGAGATCCAAAACTATGCGTGAATACATGTAGTACAAACTGTTGAGGGCCTACAGAGAAATTACACGTAAGAGCATTGCTAAAATCATCTTCTTTACCTGTGTTTAATTGGAAATACTTTCATTATGGGTGAAAGTGCATTCAATGAGGAAGGTTTTCCCATATTTCCTAATCTAAATCTCTGCTGCTTACTACATTTTGCTACAGAAAGTATTTTAAAACTTCATAGGGCCGGTGAGATAGCTTAACAGACTAAGCACCTGCTTAGGCAAGTGCAGGAACAGGGGTTTGATCACCAGTACCGGATGCCGCGCCAGCCCCACCCCTGGGCGCACTGAGTTGGCAACTGAGTCCAGATGTGGTGGCACACACCTGTAGTCCCAGCACTGGGAAGGCTGAAAACAGGAGGATCACTACAAGTCCAACCTGCGTAGTGAGACCCTGTACAAAATACATAAAAAATAAAATGAAATGAAAACTTCACGAATGAAGGCAGTCTTTCAAGATTAATTTCTCAGGTAGTTCCAGAAATAATCACACAAATGGCAGGGGCTCAGACACAATTAGAAGTCACATACTTTATGAGGGGTAATACCTGGTCAAAAATATTTTCCCGTACATAGAACAAAATCTGTGGCCAAGTTTTTCCAACTACTGATGCTGTTTATATCAAAATTTGAGCCTAGTGTTTACCAGAACAATGTGTCTGTCCATGGATGCATAAATGCATATACACATGTGGTTTACTTTTGTTGCTTTTTTTTAAATTTAATTTTTGTATATTTTAGGGACGGGCCCTACAGGGTGTTCAGGGTCTCACTACTAGATCAGACTTGGAGTGATCCCCCTGTTTACAGCCTTCCAAGAGCTGGGATTACAGGTGCATGCCACCATACCCAGTCTCAATTGTTGTCTCACCATGCCCCGGGGGTGGGGCCAGCACGGCAGGAGGGGATTGCACACCTGGTCCCTGCGCCTGCTTGAAGGCGCTTTAATCCCCTGAGCTATTTGGCCAGCCCTGTTGCTGTTTTTTAGACATTTGCACAGAGCTACATCCTAGCCCTTTTTTTTTTTCAAAATTTTATTGATAAACAGATAGCAATGAGACAGTTTCAAATCAAATCGGAAGTACAGTTTCAAAAAATAATACACTGCATATATTCTTCTTAGTGGTTACCTTTTTATTTATCATTTATTTTCATTTGTGTATTTGGTACAGAGTTTCACTACACAGATCAGATTTGTGGTGATCCTGTTTTCAGCCTCCCCAGTGCTGGGATTACTGAGGTGCGCCACCATGCCCAGACTCTGTCGCTCGCTCAGTGTGCCCTGGGGGCAGGGCTGGCAAGGCATGTGGGGGACTGGGGATGAACTGTGATCCCTGTGCTTGCCAAAGCAGGTGCTTAGTCTGCTGAGCTATCTTGCTGGCCCCTTTAATTTATTTTTTTGAGACAGTCTTGTTAAGTCACGGTCTCAGTTTTCTCTCCTTGCTGGAACAAAATACCTGACACCCAAAATTAAGAAAGGAAAGGTTTACTTTGCTCACAGTTACTGGAGGTTTCAGTCCATATACAGCCAGCTCCAAGGCAGAGCAGCACAAGGTGAGAGCAACTTTTCAGGGCAGCAGCAAAGAGCAAGAGCAAAATGGAGAAGTTGCAGCAACAATGGCTGCAGAGAGCAAATCTTCTCCCTTCAATTGCATTCATGCTATCTGCCACAGGCTGAGAGTACTATACCCATAATCCCAGTGGATCATCAGTTAATTACAAACTCTAGAAGTCTGCTCCATGACTGCATGAGGCTTTGGGGGGACAACCAGACATAAACTGTAAGTCACTGCACTGCCTAGGCTGGGCCTAAATTGTCATCATCCTGCCTCAAGTCTCCTAGAGTGTTAAAAGGCATACATCACCATGCTTGGTTTAGGTATGCTTTTTTTTTTTTTTTAGAGAAATTCCCAGGAACAGTATTTATTTATTTATTTATTTATTTATTTATTTATTTATGTGTGGCCAGCTCAGCCCACCAGGGGGCGGGGCTGGCTGGCATGTGGTGCTGGGGGATTGAACCGCGGTCCCTGTGCTTTGCT